>NC_091215.1:6130941-6293441 GCF_040958095.1 Procambarus clarkii | reverse complement strand
ATACAATGAAGGTACACAAACATTCATACCCAAACAAAGCAAAATGCTAGGTAAGAACAAAGCATTTGGCCCGTAGGAGAAAGGAGATACCCACAAGACTAGAATACAAGTCATTAACAAGCATGCAAGTATAATACATAATACATGCAGACATATATATAATCCAAAAAAATGTCAAATTTACGTACTTATTATTACATTACAAATATCCAAGGTTTTGAAGACACGTTTCCTCTTGCGCCCAACGAGTGAATACTGAGACCAGACCCCATAGGTCCCTATCCTCCTCATCATTCGTCTCACTGTGTCTCCACAGCTTGCACCGCCCATTTGAGACAGCGTCTGGACCTGTTAAAATAATGCATAAGCTGTAAGGTAATAGAGAATAATATATATCTTTCAATCTCAACATTAGATTTTCTAATTTCCAACTGTATTAAATAAATAGCATTAAAATATTTTCCTTCTTAACTATTACAAAAATCAACGAATTTGAGTAACTTTTGCTTTTGTTTTATTTGTACCTTAAACATAACACTGAACAATCAATTATGTGCCACCCCACCTTCCTTCATCTGCAAAAAAACTAATCAAAAGACATATGTACAAGGCTAAAAAAATTCAGCAACACTTACCATACTCAGGCTAAAAGAATTAAGCAACACTTACCATACTCTTTTTATATTCACTGTTAACTTTTAGCTCATGTGACAGACTTTCCACCTGCTCAACAGTTTCAAGTGGGGATGGAAGAATGTCTTCCAGGATTGGTATATCTCCATGTGTTTTTGACATATGGGTTTCCGTCATTTTGACAATATTCAGGATATCCCCTGATAAAAATGTCAATTTTGATAATTCCTTCATCATGTATTCCATTATGCCAAAACCATAATCATAATCATCTGTATCAAACCTTATTACAGGTAAAACCAGTAGGCAGTCTACTGTATTTTATCAAACCGTTATTAGTATAATAGATCTCGTAATAATTTTGCAAAAATAATGGCATTTACTATTTTTAAAAGATTATTAGCAAATTTACACAAATGGTGCATTCGGAAGACAAAACCAATTTTTCACTTTTGACAATTGAGCACCTGCTACATCCAGATTCTAGGGAGGAAAGGAAGGACGATCTTACTGGATCCCATAGCCTCTCCGAGGCACAAACCAGGCTTTTACACAAACCCCCCCCCCCCCTGCACCCGAGCTTTTTAAAATAGTAAATGCCACTATTTTTGCAAAATTATTACGAGATCTATTATTCTAGAGAATAATGCATATAAATGCATATATGCATATAAATACAAAAGTAAATCAAATCTTATCCTTGTATAATATACAAGCTGATGTGAGATCCCTGTCTACAGGTGGACTGGAACTATTATCCAGTAGGCAGTCTACTGTATTTTATCAAACCGTTATTAGTATAATAGATCTCGTAATAATTTTGCAAAAATAATGGCATTTACTATTTTTAAAAGATTATTAGCAAATTTACACAAATGGTGCATTCGGAAGACAAAACCAATTTTTCACTTTTGACAATTGAGCACCTGCTACATCCAGATTCTAGGGAGGAAAGGAAGGACGATCTTACTGGATCCCATAGCCTCTCCGAGGCACAAACCAGGCTTTTACACAAACCCCCCCCCCCTGCACCCGAGCTTTTTAAAATAGTAAATGCCACTATTTTTGCAAAATTATTACGAGATCTATTATTCTAGAGAATAATGCATATAAATGCATATATGCATATAAATACAAAAGTAAATCAAATCTTATCCTTGTATAATATACAAGCTGATGTGAGATCCCTGTCTACAGGTGGACTGGAACTATTATCCAGTAGGCAGTCTACTGTATTTTATCAAACCGTTATTAGTATAATAGATCTCGTAATAATTTTGCAAAAATAATGGCATTTACTATTTTTAAAAGATTATTAGCAAATTTACACAAATGGTGCATTCGGAAGACAAAACCAATTTTTCACTTTTGACAATTGAGCACCTGCTACATCCAGATTCTAGGGAGGAAAGGAAGGACGATCTTACTGGATCCCATAGCCTCTCCGAGGCACAAACCAGGCTTTTACATAACCCCCCCCCCTGCACCCGAGCTTTTTAAAATAGTAAATGCCATTATTTTTGCAAAATTATTACGAGATCTATTATACTAATAACGGTAAATAAATAATAAATAGTAAATAAATCAAAATCAGTTACATTATTTTATCTTATTCATAGCATAAATGTTCTCGAAGATTACTAAAAAGAAATTGAATTAGACTACAGCAAATTGGCAAACTTTACCTTGTATCTGTTTCCACCGAGTTTGTTTGGGGCGTTCTTCAACATATCAGCAATACTTGTCTCAACATCTCTTTCAGTTGCATTAGTGTGGGTGTTGATACAGGCTTCTGGAAATTTATAAGAATTAATTAATATATATAATTATAATTCACTTTGCTATTCCCCATTCCACAGTCCTCTCGTCCTTCCCACTTCCCTGTCCCCACATCATCCCCACTATTCCCACTTCCCTGTCCCATCGTCCTCCTTACCATTTTCCCCTCCCCTGTCCTTCTTCCTCCCCCACCATCTCCCATTCACCTGTCCCTTTGTCCTCCCCAGCATTCCCCTGTCCCCACCATCCCCAACTCCCCAGTCCCCTCGTCCTCCCCACCATTACCCTCTCCTCTGTCCCCTCGTCTTCCCCACCATACCCCCCTCTCGTCCTCCCCACCATTCCAAACTACCTCATCCGATGCATTCTATAATGGTCTGATGCTTCCATCAGAAAATTGGGAACATCAAATGATCTGATATTCCCATCACTGAAAAATAAGAACAGCTAAAAAAATGAAATGAAAAAAATAAAAAAATAAACTATACTCATGAAATGAACAGTATGGTAAACAACACAGCTCAATTTCAATGCAATGTCACACAAAATTATTAAATCGAAATGAAAATAAATTGAAATCTATGAAAATTCAAATTATCAATACAATCGGAAATATTGAAATAATATCGCAACATAATATAGTGTGGGTTGCTCTTACGTGCAACAGACGGTGCTGTTTTTCAAAAAAGGCATGGTTTTACCTGTCACAAGTGTGGCATCTATACTTATACTCACGAAATGAACGGTATGGTAAACAACATAGCTCAATTGCAATGCAATGTCACAATAACATTTAATAACAATAATAACAATAACATTTAAATATACTTTAAGATATAATCTAGAAGAAAATAAGAACATTGAAACGGTTCATGAACTCGATTTCAATAAAGGACACTATGGGGAACTTTGAAAAACAGTTAATGAGTATAATTAGACAGACTTGTTGCTAGGCAGAGGAGTAAATAATGAGATATATGGCAAATTTTGCAAAATATACGGCACACAAACATTCATACCCAAACAAAGCAAAATGCTAGGTAAGAACAAAGCAGTTGGCCCGTAGGGGAAAGGAGATACCCACAAGACTGGAATACAAGTCATTAACAAGCACACAAGTACTACACTACACAACAACCGCACTACTACCAGAACTGGACGAATCACTACCAAAACAACACATTGCACATCACTACCAAAACAACACAACACAACACAAGCATTGGCAAAGAATTATAGACCAGTTGCACTAACATCCCACATAATAAAATTATTTGAGAGTGATCAGGAGTCAGATTACTAGTTTTATAGAGACCAATGACCTCCACAATCCAGGCCAACAAGGATTTAGAGCAGTTTCTATGATCGAGCCACTGAGATCTATAAAGAATTCTGATCAAGAAAGAGATCTAGGGGTGGTTTTAGATAGAAAACTATAACCTGAGGATCATATTAAGAACATTCTGCGAGGGGCCTATGCTACACTTTTTAACTTTAGAATTGCTTTTAAATACATAGGTCAAAAAGTTTTAAAAGTTTTAAAAGTTTTTTAAACCTCTCGTGTATCATGAGTGTGTTAAAGCATCAGATGGTGCATTCAGATGATGAATATTACCTAGTTCCTTCATCTGGGAAGAATGAACACATATTGGTGCATTCGGATGATAAAAACTAACTACTGTAGTTTAATTGATCAACAGACTGTATATCATATGCAGACTGTATGTGGATCTGCGGGCCACTCCAAACAACAGCCTGGTGGACCAAGCTCCACCAGGGCTAAAGCACAAAGTGATATAGATGTGATAGAGAAACTAGGTCAAATGGAGGAGTAGGTCTGTATATTAAACAGCACCTGACGTGCACAGAGCTACTAAACTCAATGTGGTGGTAGAGTGGTGGGGGGGGGGGAAACATTGCAGAAAAAAACAAAAATACAATTTGGTCAACAAAACAGCATTGTTTAAAATAGAAGACATGGGTTGTCATTTTGGGGGTAAGGTAGGTTACATTGAGTTAATTAGTTAGTACTTAGTTTTTATCTTAAACTGGTTGGGAGAGGTACAGTGTTGCTGTGCTGGTGAAAGAACACCTAAAGGTAAATTAAATAATGATTGCGAATCCACAAGAAGTTGACATAATATCGCTAGAGATCTGCAATCAGGATGATAAACTTTCCTTAAAGAATTTGACAAACACTTGCTGATAGGACATGAAGTAAATGAAATGTATGTCAAGTTTTGTGAAATATATGATATAAAGCACAACAAAATTTGTACCAAAGGAGAGATGCAGAACTAGGAAAAGGGGTTTGTTCAACAGAAATTGCGAGAGGGCCTGAGACCCAAACACACACAAATGGAATCAATATATAGCAAGAGGCCAAACCCCCAAACATACAAGCGATGCAAAGATGCGAGAAACAGCAGCAGCATTAAGGAGAGGGACTTAAGGACCATAAATAAAGTGTGAAAATAAACTCGAGTAAATTTTTTTAACTACTCTCGACAGTGAAGAAAAACAAATATTCAGACGATTTGTGTTAGAATCATTAATCTTACACTTTCGGTCATATTCAACAACACAAATACATACACACACATTCCTGTTGCTGTAGCAAGTGAAGAATTACACACACAGATCACAATAACGTGATGCATCAAATGAACAAATCCACAAGGGCCGTGACGAGGATTCGAACCTGCGTCCGGGAGCATCCCAGACACTGCCTTAATCGACTGAGCTACAACAGGGTAAAAGGGTTGAAACCGAAGTTCTACTGAACTTACTGGATCCCATAGCCTCTCCGAGGCACAAACCAGGCTTTTACACAACCCCCCCCCCCCTGCACCCGAGCTATGTCAACAGGCCGTTCTCCCTCTTCGCCCTTCCGAATGCACCATATCAGTAAATTTTTTAATAATCTTTTAAAAATAGTAAATGCCACTATTTTTGCAAAATTATTACGAGATCTATTATTCTATAGAATAATGCATATAAATGCATATATGCATATAAATACAAAACATAAATACAAAAGTAAATGTAAATAATTTTACCTTGCACCTAGATCCACCAAGCCTGTATGGCGCGCGTTTCAGTACTTCGGAAATCTAGAACTATCTTGAATCTCTAATCTGCAATGAAACAATACATATTATTGCACTTACCAAAACATGGATGAATGTAGAAAATACAGAACTATTAGCTGAATATCAAATAAATGGATTTAATCTATTTCACACAGATAGATATATTACACCGTGTATATTAGGTAATACCTAACATACACGCCTCCACACACACTACATTTGAAATGTAGTCTCAAAAAGACTACATTTCAACAGCAAAAATTACTCCATAAAAAAATAATTAAATTATTGACCAACATGAGAGAGGGTTAGCCAACATGAGGGTTGTGTTGATTGCCTGAAAATATTTAAATTGTGTAATGTATTGAATGGCATTTTTCAAGTTACAACATTTTTTAAATTACTGAACTAGGTTCTAGGCTTTGCTAGGCTTAATTCAATTATTACAGATAAGCCTAACCTAGCCTAGAACCCAGTGGGTTTTCTTCCTATTGGGGAGTGTTGTACATGCCTCGCCTCCACATACACACTAGCACAGCCAGGCCTCGCCTCCACATACACACTAGCACAGCCAGGCCTCGCCTCCACATACACCAGCACTGCCAGGCCTCGCCTCGCCTCCACATACACCAGCACTGCCAGGCCTCGCCTCCACATTTAAACCAACCAAGCCCACAAATACGTTAACATGGACCAGCATTACACCGTCTAACATACTCTGTCAGATGTAACAACTAAATTTGTGAATTCAAGACCAAATCTATTGTATAACACAGTGTTAGTACGAGAAAAACATTACTTACATTCGAAGCCGTGTTTTAAAATGGCGGCGGTCTTGTACTGACGCTCCAAACTGTGTGTTCGTTTGCGTATGATGAACGTGTGACAATTTACTACAACAATTATTTAATTATTCTTATTCTTTATTTTAATATTTTTAGGGTACATGAAATTTCAAACTTATTTGCACACAATAATATAATTGCATTGTCATAACCTTTATATATTACGGAAAATACGATGACATGAACGAAGTCAAAGTGAAGTTGAAGTCAAAGTCATTCGCCGAACGTATTAGTCATTTTTTTTCATACATACATAGTTGATTTACAAACATAATGTTGGATTTATAGATTTATTTATAAATTTGTATTTATTTACCTGTATTTACCCAAGTCTTTCCTAAATCTAAACTTATCCAATTTATACCCATTGTTTCGTGTTCTATCTTGTGTTGACAATTTTAATACCCTATTAATATCCCCTTTGTTATATCTATTCAGGAAATTGTGGTTGATCTCGAACCCATTGATAATGTGACGACTTATACAGAATTTTGTAACTATATCATCAAGATTGTAACCAGCTTAGCTAAATGTAGTGTGGGGTTCAGTCCCTAAGCCCATATATGTGCCTCTCTAACCATTTAGGTTACAGGGCAAAAACATAAAAACAAAGGTAACTGCAGAAGGCCTATTGGCCCATACCAGGCAGCTCCTATCTATAACAGATAAACACTAAGTACTACCTAATTAACTCAATGTAACCTACCAACCTAACCCCCAAAATGTCAATCCATATCTTTTATTTTAAACAATGCTGTTTTGTTGACCAAATTGTATTTTTACTCTTTTTCTGTCATGTTTCTCCCACCCCTGTTTTTTCCCTTTTTTCTTATTTTTTCTCAACATAATTCATACTTTAATTATGCGGATCAGGACATCACCTGATCAAACACATCAAACATCGTTTGGCCACAATCAAACACACACATTTCGTGTGTGTTTGACGCTCACTGATATGTACCAGCGTTGTTTTATATATGGTGCTATTCTATCTTACGCTTTGTTGCTCTTTTTTACCTACGGGCTCATAGAACATTCTATTGCGAAAACATTGGCACAAAAATGAATGACGTACATACAATAATAATGTCAGGACAGTGATATAATTATAAACTTTCAAAGCACTGTATCGCCCATGTGTCGTCTTGTCACCAATACTGGGTAACAGTTCCGCCACTTCCCACACTCTTGCGGGTGGGCAGCGACCATTATTCTACGTTTATATTCATATCACCGTGTTGGGAATTTCATTGCGAGTACATTGATACCAAAATTAACGCTGTAGGACAAGTGTGGAAGTGATAACAATCCCAAGAGTAAAAACATTTTGTTGCTCTTGGGCACTCACGGCGAGTCATCTACGTAGGTATTTATTGGGTGCTGGTATTCATATAACTTTTGGTGACCGTTTTTGCTGATTTTCTTCTAGAGAATGTTATTGCGAACACGTTGGTACCAAAATGAAATACATAGCTCGAGAACTAAGGTCAGGAGAGTAAAAAGAGTATACACATTTTTGTTTTGACGCTTAATTAAGGTTATTGTGAGTACTCATCGCCTGCCTAGAAACTGGATCTATCATACATATCATACAAGAGGAGCCACACATCTATGGATCATCCAATAAAATCAGCAGACTTCTAGATGTTACTACTGCTCGGCTTAGACTCGGTTACAAGTATCTCTGGGAATTCTCATTATCTGCTGATGTAGACCTGACCAAATGTAAACTGTGTCAACAAAATTATTCGCACACCCTCCGTCACTATGTGATGGAGTGCGAAAAGATACATGAATTTAGAGACAATTCTATAACCAATGTTCCAGCGATGTGTCAATATTTCATTCAAAATGATCTGCTACCAGAAATTTTAGCCAAATATCCCCAGTTTGCTAACTGTAGATAACAACTAAGTGATTGTAACCTATCCACCGCTGCCCACTGGATGGGGGACGGTGTGCAGGACAAACATATAAATTTTGATACTAGCTCTCCACATATGTCAGTTGCTTAATTTAGAACCTGTACTTGAGGTCGATCTCGAACCCATTGTTGATGTGATGACTTATATTGAATTTTGTAACTAGCTCATCAAGATTGTAACTTGCTTAGCTAAATGAATTGTGGGGTTCAGTCCCTAAGCCCATATATGTGCCTCTCTAACCATTTAGGTTACAGGGCAAAAACATAAAAACAAAGGTAACTGCAGAAGGCCTATTGGCCCATACCAGGCAGCTCCTATCTATAACAGATAAACACTAAGTACTACCTAATTAACTCAATGTAACCTACCAACCTAACCCCCAAAATGTCAATCCATATCTTTTATTTTAAACAATGCTGTTTTGTTGACCAAATTGTATTTTTACTCTTTTTCTGTCATGTTTCTCCCACCCCTGTTTTTTCCCTTTTTTCTTATTTTTTCTCAACATAATTCATACTTTAATTATGCGGATCAGGACATCACCTGATCAAACACATCAAACATCGTTTGACCACCATCAAACACACACATTTCGTGTGTGTTTGACGCTCACTGATATGTACCAGCGTTGTTTTATATATGGTGCTATTCTATCTTACGCTTTGTTGCTCTTTTTTACCTACGGGCTCATAGAACATTCTATTGCGAAAACATTGGCACAAAAATGAATGACGTACATACAATAATAATGTCAGGACAGTGATATAATTATAAACTTTCAAAGCACTGTATCGCCCATGTGTCGTCTTGTCACCAATACTGGGTAACAGTTCCGCCACTTCCCACACTCTTGCGGGTGGGCAGCGACCATTATTCTACGTTTATATTCATATCACCGTGTTGGGAATTTCATTGCGAGTACATTGATACCAAAATTAACGCTGTAGGACAAGTGTGGAAGTGATAACAATCCCAAGAGTAAAAACATTTTGTTGCTCTTGGGCACTCACGGCGAGTCATCTACGTAGGTATTTATTGGGTGCTGGTATTCATATAACTTTTGGTGACCGTTTTTGCTGATTTTCTTCTAGAGAATGTTATTGCGAACACGTTGGTACCAAAATGAAATACATAGCTCGAGAACTAAGGTCAGGAGAGTAAAAAGAGTATACACATTTTTGTTTTGACGCTTAATTAAGGTTATTGTGAGTACTCATCGCCTGCCTAGAAACTGGAACTAGTAATTCCATCTATCATACATATCATACAAGAGGAGCCACACATCTATGGATCATCCAATAAAATCAGCAGACTTCTAGATGTTACTACTGCTCGGCTTAGACTCGGTTACAAGTATCTCTGGGAATTCTCATTATCTGCTGATGTAGACCTGACCAAATGTAAACTGTGTCAACAAAATTATTCGCACACCCTCCGTCACTATGTGATGGAGTGCGAAAAGATACATGAATTTAGAGACAATTCTATAACCAATGTTCCAGCGATGTGTCAATATTTCATTCAAAATGATCTGCTACCAGAAATTTTAGCCAAATATCCCCAGTTTGCTAACTGTAGATAACAACTAAGTGATTGTAACCTATCCACCGCTGCCCACTGGATGGGGGACGGTGTGCAGGACAAACATATAAATTTTGATACTAGCTCTCCACATATGTCAGTTGCTTAATTTAGAACCTGTACTTGAGGTCGATCTCGAACCCATTGTTGATGTGATGACTTATATTGAATTTTGTAACTAGCTCATCAAGATTGTAACTTGCTTAGCTAAATGAATTGTGGGGTTCAGTCCCTAAGCCCATATATGTGCCTCTCTAACCATTTAGGTTACAGGGCAAAAACATAAAAACAAAGGTAACTGCAGAAGGCCTATTGGCCCATACCAGGCAGCTCCTATCTATAACAGATAAACACTAAGTACTACCTAATTAACTCAATGTAACCTACCAACCTAACCCCCAAAATGTCAATCCATATCTTTTATTTTAAACAATGCTGTTTTGTTGACCAAATTGTATTTTTACTCTTTTTCTGTCATGTTTCTCCCACCCCTGTTTTTTCCCTTTTTTCTTATTTTTTCTCAACATAATTCATACTTTAATTATGCGGATCAGGACATCACCTGATCAAACACATCAAACATCGTTTGACCACCATCAAACACACACATTTCGTGTGTGTTTGACGCTCACTGATATGTACCAGCGTTGTTTTATATATGGTGCTATTCTATCTTACGCTTTGTTGCTCTTTTTTACCTACGGGCTCATAGAACATTCTATTGCGAAAACATTGGCACAAAAATGAATGACGTACATACAATAATAATGTCAGGACAGTGATATAATTATAAACTTTCAAAGCACTGTATCGCCCATGTGTCGTCTTGTCACCAATACTGGGTAACAGTTCCGCCACTTCCCACACTCTTGCGGGTGGGCAGCGACCATTATTCTACGTTTATATTCATATCACCGTGTTGGGAATTTCATTGCGAGTACATTGATACCAAAATTAACGCTGTAGGACAAGTGTGGAAGTGATAACAATCCCAAGAGTAAAAACATTTTGTTGCTCTTGGGCACTCACGGCGAGTCATCTACGTAGGTATTTATTGGGTGCTGGTATTCATATAACTTTTGGTGACCGTTTTTGCTGATTTTCTTCTAGAGAATGTTATTGCGAACACGTTGGTACCAAAATGAAATACATAGCTCGAGAACTAAGGTCAGGAGAGTAAAAAGAGTATACACATTTTTGTTTTGACGCTTAATTAAGGTTATTGTGAGTACTCATCGCCTGCCTAGAAACTGGAACTAGTAATTCCATCTATCATACATATCATACAAGAGGAGCCACACATCTATGGATCATCCAATAAAATCAGCAGACTTCTAGATGTTACTACTGCTCGGCTTAGACTCGGTTACAAGTATCTCTGGGAATTCTCATTATCTGCTGATGTAGACCTGACCAAATGTAAACTGTGTCAACAAAATTATTCGCACACCCTCCGTCACTATGTGATGGAGTGCGAAAAGATACATGAATTTAGAGACAATTCTATAACCAATGTTCCAGCGATGTGTCAATATTTCATTCAAAATGATCTGCTACCAGAAATTTTAGCCAAATATCCCCAGTTTGCTAACTGTAGATAACAACTAAGTGATTGTAACCTATCCACCGCTGCCCACTGGATGGGGGACGGTGTGCAGGACAAACATATAAATTTTGATACTAGCTCTCCACATATGTCAGTTGCTTAATTTAGAACCTGTACTTGAGGTCGATCTCGAACCCATTGTTGATGTGATGACTTATATTGAATTTTGTAACTAGCTCATCAAGATTGTAACTTGCTTAGCTAAATGAATTGTGGGGTTCAGTCCCTGAGCCCATTATGTGCCTCTGTAACCCTTTCCACAACCGCCCACAAGATGGGTATGGGGTGCATAATGGGGTGGGGTGTCTTGGCCAAACGTGCCACATCAAAACCACAAGTTGACATTGAATGTGAATTAACAATGAGACAAGTAAGATTTATACTAATACATTTATACTAACTCTGTTGAGCGTTGACCATTTATACATCAAATCTGTTGATGTGAGCACTTTAGTTTAGTCTGCCGTTTAAAGAAAAAAAGAGCATATCAATGGTATATCACAGAAAACGAATTTATCATAAACTCATGTATTTGTCTTATCATATTGAACTGCATTCATATTTTTAATATATAACAATATGAATATACAAATTTCTGTAAATCCCCTACCTTGTTGGAATCTGTGGAAATGAATGAGCAAATGTGCTGGCTGAAGGCGCTGAAGGAAACCACATTGGTTTCATTTTGGATACAAATGTCCATGGAAATTCAAAATGGAAACTAATTATATAGTTGAACCTGCAGAGACGAGTTTAAGAATCTGTGTTGAGAGTGATGGACACAGCCTTCACAATTATACTTCAGAGAATGTAAACATCTAAGAGTCATTAGAAATATGTGTAGAATAATAAACCCTACATTGTTTGAGTTAGGGAAAACACCATTTGTGATATATAGATACTATAGCTGTTCCTAAAGATTCACCCTTTTTTGCACCAGCAAGATAACATATAAGATTTTAAGAGTTGACGAATGTTAATATTCTTGTTTGATAAACTGTGAACTTGAGACATAGTTAATAAGAACATATTAACACAACAAAATGTTTTCAAAATCCTTAACACCACTTTCCAGCAACTTATATAATTTATATAAATTATTTTAGAGAATAATACATAAATTATATATTTAAACATGATATAGTGTTTAGTGGAATGTATAAGGAGTCAAATTGTGTTAAAAAGAGCAATTTTTAGAAAATTTGGAAAAATACTTTTTTCTGTTCAAATTATAACTAAATGGATTATAAAGGTTTCACTCAGCCAATATATATCATTCACAATTTATTAATGAATTTTACAAAAAAACACCATAAATTTTATATTTAAACATGTAAAAACTATTTGTTTTACATTTGGAAGAAAATAATTGTAGAAAAACAATTTATAATTAAACCTTTGTGTTTGGATTTTTTGAGTAAAAGTTTCTCAAAGGCTCTCCTGCACCATTCTCAATGCAAATCATTCCCACACCTATGGCAAGAGATAGGCGAACGTTGTGTAGATGATTTGTGTTTGCTGGGTAACACTTAATTGGTGTTAGTGATTAATATAAGGTTATGAGCTGTTGCTCTTGGTGACCTAAGGATTCTACTTCTGTATGAAGTGTAGGTCTAAATGTTGTGGGTACTTGGTTATGACCCACTAAAGCTATGTAAAGGTAGCTGTTAGTGTGATCTAGGCTAACTGGTGTGTTACACTGTTAGTTGACACGATTAATTAAATAGTTAGTCTAGCTTCTATCACACAAGGATTAGTTATTAATGGTTAATATTTTAACTATAAATTTAATGCCTATCCGGTTCGATAAGGACCATAATGTGGGATATTTGGGTTTGATTCTGATTTATTAATAATTAAAGTAGTAAATTAAATTACGAAGGACCACCCACTTTTAAAGTAAAGAGGGAAACTGAGAATTTCAGATCATTAGATAAAATTCTAGAGAAAACCAGTGACTATGGATATGACTAGAAGGTATGATCATAAGAATAATTAATGGGCTGTATTATTAAAACCAAACCTCAAACACCTACATTGGGGGGTTATTACTGGAGGTCAGTACGTCCAGGAATCAGTGTGGTTCGTTCACTAATTCTATTAATAATAATCTAATCCTATAATTAATGTTGAATATAATATTATTCATACAAAGAAGAACATGAATATGAGCATAATAATGAGTTACAGTAAATCACACATTATGTTGTACGTTCTGAATGTATCAAATTGCAAAGTTATGAATAAAAGAAATAAGCCTTAGCTGGTAATAGATTCCTTTAGATAACCCTGGCAGTCCTCTTAATCTCCAAGTCTGGTACACCGACGAATGACACGGTTAGCATGGAGAAGACAGCATGAGGAATTCGTCTCTCGAGCTGCAAGATAAATGACTACCAGTAGCAATTGATTTAACTACTCAATACATATTCAAGATTATTGATATCTACAGATAGAATTCTAATCACCTGTTATTAGGTGTTGTCTTGCCGCGTGACGTGCAATCACCCTGCCATTAATACACTTATAAATGATGCATCAAATAAAAGTACTTAAGTGTGGGCACTGTGTAAGTATTAAGATTGCCGTAATTACGTATCCTAAATTCAGGTGAGCTTATCCTGGATTTGTACGTTTCAAGTTGGCTGATCACGTGTCGTCAGGAACCAAGTCTAGGGGTCCCTTATTTAACACCAGCACTAGTTGAAGATATTATCTGCAAGGTCGTTCACGCCTCACAGTGGCGGCTTTCATCTGTGGATAGACACACGTGTCCTATTTGCTGGACAATGGCGTCTTTTGTGAGTACGGTAAGCGTGGCTTTGCCTCCTTCTGGCCTTGCACGTGTCCGCTTCCCAAGACCGTCACCGACTGAGGATGGCATCGCGTCCCTCCCCCCACGCCGAGTCGACGTTCATTACACAAATTATTGGCATGAACATTAATATTTCTCGCATTCGCGCTTGAAACTCTAAAGACTGGACGGGTTTATTATTTAGAGGAACGGAATATTATTATTTAACTATTTAAGAATAGTAAAGATACAAGGGAGAGGAATTAATGTCTCCCCATAGCATTCATTGATGACGCTACCTCTATCGCGAGGTAAACGTTTTGATTCTAAAGCTCTATTCGGCTTTTAGTTAGAGAACAATTCGTCTGCAATCAGTTGTCATACAGAATGCTTTAATTATGGAGAATCGTATTTAATTCTCACACAAACTGAATATAATGTGTTTTACTGTAAAGAAATCTGACGCAATACTGGCGTCAGATGACGTGAGAATTCTAGCCTAATGCACAGATGAATTATTAGTACAGGAGAATTCTACGAGTTGTTAATTTTACTTACTACAATATTAATATGGTTAGTAATAAGTAATGAGAATACAACAATGCTGTATTCGATGTTGGAAATATCCAACACGGACCACTGAATCAGATTGCGTCAGGTGTGAGCAGGCCATTCCACGCCGCTTCTCCCCGTCCCGAGGGGGGTGTGTTGATCCCTCCGCGATGATTCTGTGAACTGAGGGAATTCTGCAATGACAGGGAACTGGGAATTGCAATTAGTAAGATGGTTAAAACCAAAGGAGCAATGCACGCTCGGTTGTAATTGAGGCGAATAGGACACTGGGCAATATTAATAAATCATTAGTAACAAGACACCTGGAGTTGTTCTTCCGTTAATCTTGCAATGTATTTGTGCCTTAGTTAGAATAAGCAATTCTGTATTTTGCTTCGTAAATAATTTCCCTTGAACGAGTACAGCGTAGGAAATGAAAAAAAAAAAAACTTGGGTAAATACTGGTTCGATAACATGGTTGATAAAATTTTAGAGCAATTACCACGAAACGTAGTGGAGTATGTGACCTTCCCATGTTCTAAGCATTGCAAGACATGTACTAAAGAACGTCATATAATTCGCATGAACGTATAATATATACTGCGATTAATGCATAAGTATGTGAGAACAACCCATACCCCCAAAATGCAAAGGGGGGCACCGCGTCAAGCTTGAATTACGTCAATGCGGCATGGCAACTGCATTTTTTAACTGGTCGTTAGTCAGAATAAAATGAGCGGTGTAATGTCATACTATTTTTCGGTGAAGCATGCCCGTGCCACCCCTTGGGTGTCTTAATCCTTAACGACCAACCAACAACCATACCACTAATCTAACCGTAAATAGGCTGTATAAGAATACCATAAAGACTATCCCCAACAGACTGTGAATAGTAAAACAAATTAATAATTGATAGAATAAAGCGTCCCAGACTATTACAAGTAAGAGGATTAATGAATATTATAAGTCATTAACATAACTAAGTACTTTTCATCTACGGGCTCACCATAGCCCGGAACCCCCCCCGTTCCAGGCAGCGAATCTTAACAACAAGTAAGACTTTATAATGTTAGTAATAGTGATTCCCAATAACTATTGTATAGATGTAAGTATAAAATTAACAAATATAAATTTAGAAAGTCTTCATAATTATAGTTTTTAAATATGTTCCGGAATCCCAGTGACCGATGATTTAAAAGGAAGGCACTTAATGTGCACAGTATTTAATTACGGTAGGGTAGGCCAAGGTGTGACGACGAAGTAATGACGAAAAGGTAGGCATCAATGTTTAAGGTTTATCGTTAATCAGTAATAACAAATCCAATAAGAACACCTCCCAAACTGGGAGAAATAAGCAGCGTAATTAAATAACTAGTGCGATTAAAGTTTTTATTAAGTTAGTTAAGGGTAAAACTGAATGGGGTTGTGAGAATACGTACATCGCGTAGTATTTACAAACTTGGAAAGCCTCGAGTACCACACGTTACAGGAAGAGGGAAGTACCAACAACAGACAAAAGAGGTTTTAGATTTTAAACAGAATAGCTAATTACCTCAGCGATACAGGGATAATATAATCATGTAACATATAATAGAAGTGCAAATAGCGAATGTCCATAATCCCTAAATAATTAAGAACATAAGAAGAACATAAGAACAAAGGTAACTGCAGAAGGGCTATTGGCCCATACGAGGCAGCTCCTATTCTATAACCACCCAATCCCACTCATATACTTGTCCAACCCGTGCTTGAAACAATCGAGGGACCCCACCTCCACAATGTTACGCGGCAATTGGTTCCACAAATCAACAACCCTGTTACTGAACCAGTATTTACCCAAGTCTTTCCTAAATCTAAACTTATCCAATTTATATCCATTGTTTCGTGTTCTGTCCTGTGTTGATACTTTTAATACCCTATTAATATCCCCCCGGTTATGTCCATTCATCCACTTGTAAACCTCTATCATGTCACCCCTAACTCTTCGCCTTTCCAGTGAATGCAACTTAAGCTTTGTTAATCTTTCTTCATATGAAAGATTTCTAATTTGGGGAATTAACTTAGTCATCCTACGCTGGACACGTTCAAGTGAATTTATATCCATTCTATAATATGGCGACCAAAACTGAACTGCATAATCTAAATGGGGCCTAACTAGAGCAAGATATAGCTTGAGAACCACACCAGGTGTCTTGTTACTAACGCTGCGATTAATAAATCCAAGTGTCCGATTTGCCTTATTACGAACATTTATGCATTGATCCTTTTGTTTTAAATTCTTACTAATCATAACTCCCAGATCCCTTTCGCAATCCGACTTCGCAATCACAACACCATCTAGCTCGTATCTTGTAACTCTATCATCATTACCTAACCTCAGAACTTTACATTTATCAGCATTAAACTGCATCTGCCAATCCTTTGACCATTTCAAAACCCTATCTAGATCAACTTGAAGTGATAGTGAGTCCTCCTCCGAATTAATTTCCCTACCGATTTTCGTATCATCGGCAAATTTGCAAATGTTGCTACTCAAACCTGAATCTAAATCATTTATATATATTATAAACAACAGAGGTCCCAGGACAGAGCCTTGAGGCACTCCACTTACAACATTTTCCCACTCTGACTTGATTCCATTTATACTAACTCTCTGTTTCCTTTGGTATAGCCATGCCCTAATCCAGCTTAATATAGCACCCCCAATACCATGAGACTCTATTTTTTTAATCAGTCTTTCATGTGGCACTGTATCAAAAGCTTTGCTAAAGTCAAGGTATACAACATCGCAATCCTTACCACTATCAACTGCCTCAACAATGCTAGAATAAAAAGATAACAAATTTGTTAAACATGAACGGCCATTTATAAAACCATGTTGCGACTCAATTATTAATTTATGTTTTTCAAGATGAAGACGAATTTTATTTGCTATTATAGATTCGAGTAACTTTCCCACAATAGACGTTAGGCTAATTGGTCGATAGTTAGACGCAAGTGATCTATCTCCTTTCTTAAAAACTGGTATCACATTAGCAACTTTCCAAAACTCTGGCACTCTGCCTGACTCTATTGATTTATTAAATATGGTTGACAGTGGGTCACAAAGCTCCTCTTTGCATTCTTTAGGCACCCTAGCAAACACTTCATCCGGCCCTGGGGATTTGTTTGGTTTGAGTTTTACTATTTGTTTAAGAACATCCTCCCTGGTAACTGCTAAACTCGTCAACCTGTCCTCGTCCCCACCCACATAGACTTGTTCGGCTGAAGGCATATTGTTAAGTTCCTCTTTAGTAAATACAGATACAAAATATTTATTAAAAATACTACTCATCTCTTCATCACTATCTGTTATTTGACCTGTCTCAGTTTTTAATGGACCTATCCTTTCCCTAGTCTTAGTACGATATAACTGAAAAAACCCTTTAGGATTTGTCTTTGCTTGCCCTGCTATGCGAACTTCATAGTTTCTTTTTGCTTTCCTTATCTCTTTTTTAACATTTCTAACCAGTTGTACGAATTCCTGTTCTAAAGTGACCTCCCCATTTTTAATCCTTTTGTACCAAGCTCTCTTTTTACCTATAAGGTTCTTCAAATTCTTTGTTATCCACTTTGGGTCATTAGTATACGATCTATTCAATTTGTATGGTATACTACGTTCCTGTGCTTTGTTTAGAATATTCTTAAATAAGTTATATATTGAATCCACATCGAAATCCCCATTTAAGTCACCTATCGCTGGGTTCATGTCTCGCTCCAAGACCGGCCCACACCCCATACCCAAGCCTTTCCAATCAATTTGACCCAAAAAATTTCTTAGGCTATTAAAATCAGCTTTTCGAAAATCTGGCACTTTAACAGAATTTTCTCCTACTGGTCTATTCCATTCTATGCTAAATCTGATTTCTTTGTGATCACTGCTCCCTAGCTCACTCCCTATTTCGATGTCATTAATTTGCGTTTCCCTGTTAGTTAACACTAAATCTAAAATATTATTTCCCGTGTTGGTTCCTTAATGTGTTGCGTAAGAAAGCAATCGTCAATTAATTCTAGAAAATCTTCTGCTTCACTATTCCCTGTTTTGTTCAACCAGTTTATTCCGCTAAAATTAAAGTCACCCATGACATAAATACTGTTAGATCTAGATGCTCTAGATATTTCATCCCATAGATGCTTTGCTTCCATTCTGTCTAAATTTGGTGGCCTATATATTACTCCTATTATAATATTATTAGCTTTTTCGTTTAATTCAATCCAAATAGTTTCTGTGTGTGGCTCTGTTTTGATTCCCTCTTTGAGACTACATTTCAAATTGTCCCTAACATATATGGCTACTCCACCTCCTCGTCTAATATATCTATCTGTGTGAAATAGTTTAAATCCATATATTTGATATTCAGCTAATAGTTCTCTATTTTCTACATTCATCCACGTTTCGGTAAGTGCAATAATATCTATTTTTTCTGTGCAGACAAGAGCATTTAATTCGTTAATTTTATTTCTTAGACTTCTACTGTTAGTGTAATATACCCTAAGTGAATTGTTATTTTGCAGACCTTCTCTTTCCCTGATCGTTTTGCCAATTCCTTTCTCCCACAAACACATACTTTTATTACCTCCTTCCTCCAAATCAATTCCCATACCTCTATCTACTAACAGTTTAAACCCAAACAAACACCTCTAACCACTTCTTCTAGCGAGTTCGCAACAGCAACAACCCCAGCTCTCGATAGATGCACCCCATCACGAGCATACATTTCATTTCTTCCATAGAAGTGTTCCCAGTTGTCTATGAAAGATATTGCATTTGATTTGCAATATCTTTCCAGCCGGCAATTGACACCAAGTGCCCTCGATATCCATTCATTTCCCACTCCCTTTCTTGGAAGAATGCCACATATGATCGGGATTCCTCCCTTGCTCCTAACTAACTCTATGGCTGTTTTATACCTCTGAATCAGTTCCTCACTCCTGACTCGACCAACATCATTTCCTCCCACGCTAATGCAAATAATGGGATTGTTCCCATTACCAGCCATAATATCATTCATGTTGTTTATAATATCGAATTACTGCATATAAATATGTAGCGTGAATAAGTTATTGAATATGTGAAGAGTAGATAAGTAAGATTTAAATGCCTAAAGAAGTACATGATTTAATTTGTAACGTGAAACCTAGCGACCGACAATAAAGAATTTTTCCGCACTTGCCTGGCCGATGATTCCTAAGTAAGGAGAACATGCGACTACAGAAATACCTAAAGGGAAGCACTTAAAAGATAATATACAATAATCCGAACATGAAAACAGGAAGAAAACTTCCCTACTTCGCAGAAACAGAAAAAAACAGTTGAGAAGTAACTACGTGGATGAGATATTAAGTTGATGAAGGGAAAAAAAAAATTAAAAGTGTGTAGACCGCTTGACCTGTAAGTTGTTTAGCTTAAATTCTTAAAGAGTATGAATAGACTTAACCTTAACTGTAATCCTAATGGGACGCGACAGGATGATCTCGCGCGCCAACGCGACCGAGGACTGAAGAAGGATGAACTTGATTTACCCAATAAATGAAAGGCACGAGACTGAGAAATTTAAGTTTCAGTAAATTAAGCAGCTTAAATATTTAACTATTATAATTAAAGTTTCATTTAATTTATTGAAGGCGAATTGAAGGGTTGTGGGAGAATACGTAGCATCATATGTTATTGACAGACTTGTAAATCCACGAGGACCACAGCGATCCAAGAGAAGGGAAGATCGTCACCAACAAAGGAGTAGCCGAAGTAATACAGAACATAGTACCTAAGTACCACCGCAGTAACAGGAATAATAAAGAACCCATGTACAATTAACAACAGAGCTATTAACGAAAGACCCTAATCCTTAGTAAAATAAGGTCTGTAAATATGTATCTTAAATAAGTAATAAGTGTGTAAAGTGTAATTTAGTAAGACTTAAATGAGGATAGTCTATGTAACCTGAAAGATTTAGGCTTGAAAGCTGAAAGAGGAAAATTGTTACTTAATCGTAACTGTAATCTAACGGGTACGTGGCTTGAAAAGCACACGCATCCCTGCACCCAAGGTCAGAAGAAGGGAGTATTGAAGAGTAAACCTTAATTGTAGTATTAATTCAAAAGGAAACACTGCAATATCCTGCCCCGAAGGGAATTGATTGACTTGAACGATCATACGCAGGTATTAATTAAATTCAAATATAAACCATCATAATAATAAAATTAGAATAATCCGAAGTAATCAATAAAATAACTATATGACCCATATAAAATACATATCAACGTATAAGTACCCGATAAATGAATATAAGAAAAAACAGTTATTGAACCACAACTGAGACCTGCTTGTGTCCGGAGAGACACACACACAACAATTTATAAGTGTGTTAACTGAGTCCCATACAGCCCGCAAAGAACTGCGTCCATTTCAGTCTAAAATTAACTGAGTCAATTACATTGAAGTCCATCATATGTTGTCCTCCGCATGCAAACCGACAAATAAATTAATTTACCTATTGCGATTAAGGTTTTAATTAAGAAGCGGTAAGCGTATGATAAGTATAAGATTGTATTAAAGAATAACCACTTAATGTATAAAACACAGCTTATAATCTTAATGCCGGAGATTAAAAGCTTAATCTCGTCCGAAGGAAGTTAAATCATGACTGTGACATGCATGCATCCGGAATGCACTGACTCCAGAAATATGTGGATGATAATAAATATAAGAAATATAAGGTCCAATACAGCGGTTTCCATAGTAAGTTGCTCTCCGAATGCGTGGGCGTTTATCAGTCTCGTGAATTTGCTGATTGCAGATCAACTGGAACGGCAGCAGTCGTAGCGTCATCACCTGTCGAATAAAACAATTTTTGGGGGGGGATGTAAAAGAGCAATTCATTTCTGGTGTGGTGAAATAGGGTCCTTGCGACTGTCCAGGGAGATTTTCGGAGCAGCAAATTATAAAATTGGTTACCGAGTCTATTGCAATGATCTCCAACATCTGAAGTCGTTGTTGGTGGGACTTCCTGCTACACCAGCGGTCAGACTGTTACATCCAGCGTCCAGGGACAATCAACTGCAAGGGCAAACCAGCAGCCATTGAGGCTTCATAAAATAATTTTCGGGCTTAACCGTCAGACAAATAAGTCTGGCAATCCAGCAGCGAAGCGGCCGCATAATAATTCCGGGCTTAAACGTCAGACAAAAGGTCTGGCACTCCAGCAGCGGGAGAGTCTGCAATAAATTCCGGACTTAACCAGCAGACATGAGGTCTGGCAATCCAACAGCGAGGGCGGCGGATAGAATAATAATGGGTCAAGTTTTTCAATACGAGGGTGGCTGAATAAATGGAGAATGCGTGCGTCTACCGTGATTACCTACAGGGAGGCATCAAATAAAGAATAAAATAAACCGGCCTTGAAAACAGATGACTACTACCCTTCAAGGAGGAAATAGAAAATGAACTGATGATAAATACTACATTAAAGAGATAATGAGTCTTTCGGGGGAAATAATAAGAATTAAATGAGGATAATCCGCTTGACTGAAGGTCTTAAAAATTAAGAAAGGCTTAACCCTAACTGTAATCCTATTAGCACGCGACTAGAATCTTGCGCACCTAATTTAACGAGGACTGATGAAGGATTAATGAAATCCCCCCTAGATGAATCGCACGAACTGGGAAATGTAACCAGCTTAATTACTTAGTACCGAATTGTTACGGACCCGAGCCCAGCGTCCGAGCACGGAGCAGTGACGACCGCGCCATCTGTGAGTCAGCTCCCGAAACCCCCTCTAAATGGACGACGCCATCTAGTGAGGACGAGATATACTGGCCACAAGGGCTAGTTTCCCGTCCTGATCTGATCATAACACAGCCGCTGCTGACCTCTGGGGAGGTGACGCCTAGACAGCAACGCCATCTATGGAGCGGATAGGTGGACGTTTGTGTCTAAGCCTGTGAGTGAGGTGCCCTAGAGTGTCATTAGTACTGATGACGTGTCTAATTACAGAGTCGACCTGGGACTGCTGTAATGGAAGTTGGATGAGTCTACCCAAGGCAGTCGAAGAGTCTCCACGTGTTTGCTGCAGCAGCTGTGAGTCACCCCCCCCCCCCCGGATGAACACTATGGTGTTAGCCTGCCTGTGACGTGGCAGTTGAGGGATTGTCGTACCCGGGGCTGACTGGTGGAGACGCTTAACCACTGGGGTGTTGTGGTGAGGAGAGTGATCTGTGGGATCACACGAGGCTCCTGACTAGGGCTCGCAACCCTAGTATCGGTCATG
Source organism: Procambarus clarkii (assembly GCF_040958095.1). Classification (NCBI taxonomy): domain Eukaryota; kingdom Metazoa; phylum Arthropoda; class Malacostraca; order Decapoda; family Cambaridae; genus Procambarus; species Procambarus clarkii. Next base: position 6,270,327 of record NC_091215.1, on the reverse strand, counting down.
GAGTGGCCTACGCAGCGTTGCTGATTGGAACCTGCCAGCTACAGGCTGGATTTGTGGTTGAAGGCCTCCACGACGGTGCCCCCAGTGGAACGGTGATTTGGCTGGCCTGTGGCCAGGGTAGACTCAAGAGAATCGAAGGATTCATCGTGAGGCCACAAGAGGACCAAGAGCTTAGCATCGTTGAGCACCATGGAACACTCCGCGTCTTCAGAGTAAGACCAGATTGTAAATAACAGTGTTTATACCTCCCCCGTGTGATAAGATATATATTATTTATGGTGAAGGTGATAATTATATTATTACGTTTTTGCCTTTGTCTCCCTTCCCCTTTAATTTACTTGCGTTACGGAGCACACCCCTTGAAAGCCACTACTAGCTTGGGGCCGGATACCCAAACTCTACTAACATCAGAGAAAGAACCCAGTTGCGACCCGAGAGGGCCGTAACATAATTGGCATCCCCAGCGGGATCCGACCCCTTGTCAAGTATGTTTGACAGGGGTGGTGAAGTGGCGTAATCCCTGTAAATAATTCCCCGTGTGTTACTATTAGGACGTTATACGTCCTGTGCGGTGCTCGGTGTGATTCAGTGCAATATTGTATAGCGAAGTGCTCGCTGTGATTAAGTGCAATATTGTGTAGTGCGGTGCCCGGTGATTACGTGCAATATTGGCAAGTGAGGCGCTAGGTGCCTTAAAGTGCAATATTGACGTAGAACAGTGCTTGGTGCGTTAAGTGCTAAACGAAAGCGGTGTGTTAAGTGCTAGTGTTCCATCTCAGTGACAATGGCAGAAAAATCGACCATCGACAATCTGGACGATGTTCAGGCTTTTCTGAACAGGGAGGACTGTCTTGCCAGATTAAAATATCTGGGGAAACAGGAACTTGTAGAGTGCCTACCTGGAGATCAAGATACGTGCCAGTGATTCCCGTGTGGAGATCTTGTCCAAGGTTCACCGGCATTTGAAGGCCGAAGAGAAAGAGGAAAGTGAGGCACAAGGTACAAAAGCAAGTGAGGAAGTAGCTTCTACTGAAAAGGAAGATAAGGGCAGTGACATTGACAGTGATGCAGGTGAGCTAAATATAAGTTTACTTACAGTCAAAATGCGTGCCTTATAAATAAATCGTGAAATAGAATGGAAGAAGTTAGAAATAGAACGAGAATTAAAAGATAAAGAAATGGAGATGAAAGATAAAGAATTGGGGATGAGGCGTTTAGAATTAGAAGAAAGGAAAGAAGAGCGAGAAACGAGAAAGAGAAAGAGAAGAGCGAGAAAGAGAAGAGAAACGAGAAAGAGAAGAACGAGAAAGGGAAGAGAAACAGCGAGAGAGAGAAGAAAAAGAAAGGGAGAGACAACATGAGCTAGAAGTATTGCGGTTAGGTGGTGGGAGGCAAAGAATGGAAACAAGTATTTTCGATCCGGTGAGGAACATCAAAATGGTCCCAAAATTCAATGAGAAGGAAGTGTCGAAGTTCTTCGCGGCCTTCGAGAAAGTCGCTGCCTCTTTGGAGTGGCCAAAGGAGAACTGGGCCATCATGATACAGTCAGTCTTGACTGGGAAGGCCCGAATCGCCTACTCCACGTTGTCCCTTGACGACTCCGGCGATTATGACAAGGTGAAGAAGGTAGTGCTCATGGCTTACCAATTGGTACCCGAGGCTTACAGGCAGAAGTTTAGGAACCTGAAAAAGACCTCAGAGCACACTTTCACCGAATTCGCCACAATCAAGGAGCGACTTTTCCAGGAATGGTGTGCCTCTCAAAAGGTGGAGACCAAAGAAGACCTCGAGCAGCTCATACTGTTAGAGGACTTCAAAGACTGTCTGTCTGGAGATCTAAAGACGTACTTAGAAGAGCAGCAGGTGGAGACCTTGAGTGCCGCAGCCACCATGGCTGAGGAATAAATCCTGACGCACAGGCCTTCTGCCAAGTACGTCCCGAGGAATTACCCACGCCGGTTTGACAAACCTCGTAATGACGAAGTGGAGACCCCCGTCCCACAAAGCGCTAAGAAGACGCCCCCAAGTAGCCCTCGAAGGAGTAGTCCTAACAGTCCGAAACACCGGAGTCCTAGGAGGAATATGGTGTGCTGGACTTGTGGGCAGAGAGGGCATGTAGCTGCTATGTGCCGAGGCAGAGGAGGTAGCGGCGCTTGTAGAGAGGTGATGTTGATGGGCTGTGTGACACTACCAGCAGGAAGCCAGTCTACGACTACACAGGAAGAACCAAGATTGTTTTCCCCTCACACTTCAAGCGGGTATGTAACGAGTGATCATACTGGTAGATCAGTTGTAGTGCTCAGAGATAGTGGAGCAGCCCAGTCCCTGATCGTGAAAAACTCGTTACCCGAGGGAGTGAGTGTGGAAGGGAGACAAAAGGTTATCCTGGTTGGGTTTCCTAGGACGCAGTACATCGCCCCCTTAGTGCCGATACATCTCGACTCGCCTTACTTCAGTGGCACATGTGCGTTGGCAGTAGTCGATACCCTCCCTATAGCTGGGATTAACTTGGTACTAGCCAACGACTTGGTGACAGATTGGAGCAACAATCATCCCAAGATTGTGGACGAGTCAGCCGGAACAGCAAGGTCCAAGGTAACAGCAGGCAGTGGTAATGTCCAGGTACAGACACGACGGAACAGTTCTGTGGACAAGACATCCTCGCCACTCCAGTTAATAGTGTACGTGAGTCCATTTGGAGTTCTATCCGCGTACTAATTTGGTTTGTGTTTTTCTTTATAGAACCCCAAACCAAATTCTTATTGGTGGGGAGGTGTTACGGACCCGAGCCCAGCGTTCGAGCACGGAGCAGTGACGACCGCGCTATCTGTGGGAGTGATCTGTGGGATCACACGAGTCTCCTGACTAGGGCTCGCAACCCTAGTATCGGTCGTGGAGTGGCCTACGAAGCGTTGCTGATTGGAACCTGCCAGCTACAGGCTGGATTTGTGGTTGACGGCCTCCACGACGGTGCCCCCAGTGGAACGGTGATTTGGCTGGCCTGTGGCCAGGGTAGACTCAAGAGAATCGAAGCATTCATCGTGAGGCCACAAGAGGACCAAGAGCTTAGCATCGTTGAGCACCGTGGAACACTCCGCGTCTTCAGAGGAAGACCAGATTGTATATAATAATGTTTATACCTCCCCAGTGTGATAAGATATATATTATTTATGGTGACGGTGATAATTATATTATTAAGTTTTTGCCTTTGTCTACCTTCCCTTTTAATTTACTTGCGTTACGGAGCACACCCCTTGAAAGCCACTACTAGCTTGGAGCCGCATACCCAAACTCTACTAACATCAGAGAAAGAACCCAGTTGCGACCTGAGAGGGCCGCAACACGAATTAAGACTCTAGATAAGTTATTTAGTGACGAGGAGGAAAAGTATAGGGGAAAACATAGTATCACATGCTACACTCAATCTTGTAGGAGAAAATCGTAACTGTGACCAACTGTTTGCCTGTAGAGAGACGAACATTTTATAAGAATTATAAGTTCTAGTAGTACAGATTTTTTAATGTAGCGTATTAATAGAGGTTTATAAGCGCAATGACCGAGATCAAAACAGCCCAATAATAAAAGAGGCCACTGCAGACAATATGAATAGAATCTATTACCTCGAATCATGTGTTGTCCTCCGATGATGTCCGACAAATAACCTTATTTTACCTTTGCGAATAAAGTTTTATTAATAATGCGGAGTGAAAATTATGTATGATGATGTAATAAAGAATAACCACTTAGTGCGTGCTTAACCGGTTGTCCTCAGATGATGTCCGACAAATAACCTTATTTTCCTTTGTGAATAAAGTTTTATTTATGAACGTGGAGTGAAATTTATGTATAATAAAGTATTAAAGAATGACCTCTTAGTGCGTAAAACACAACTTCTAATCGTATTGCTGGGAATTAAAACCTAATCTCTGACCCTGTAGGATGTTAAGGACCAGACTGTGACCTGCTTGTGCCTGGAAGGCGAGAACTCCAGAATGTAAGAATGAAAAGAGAAAAAAGAAATTTTTTAAAAAAGGGGGCCAAACGGCGGATTCCATCTTATGTTGTACTCCTTATTCGTGGTATGTTTAATAAAATTGTGACCTTTTTCCTGATTGTTGATCAGCTGTAATGACAGCAGTTGGAGTGAATTCCCTGTTAAATGAAAATTTTTGCGTCATGGATTTCAAAGGGAAATTAGTTCCTGAGTGGTGATAATGGGACCTTTTCGTCTGTCCAGTGAGGATTCCATAGCAGCTAGAATATAATGTTGGTAACCGGGACTATGGCGATGATCTCCGCTAGGGTACTTCAGAAATTTTTTGTTACTTGGGCATAGCCGTAGCTAGGTGAACTACGTATAAAATTTAAAAATTTTTGTTTGGCTTAACCGTCAGACCAAGGTCTGGCAAACACGCAGCAAGGACAATTCATGCGGCGAAAGAGTCTGCATAGAAAACTCCGGGCTTAACCGGCAGACAATAGTCTAAAAATCCAATGGCGAAAGAGGCTGCATGAAAATTTTTATGCCTAACCAGTAGACAATATTTCTGGCCATCCCAACGCGAGGTCGTCTGCTGAAAAAAACCCGGACTTAAAAGGCGGACAATATGTCTGGCATTCTGGCAACAACAATGTCTGTATAGAATTTCCGGGCTTAACCGGCAGACAAAAGGTCTGGCTCTCCAACACGTGGCTTGCCTCATAAAAAATTTTTGTTGGGCTCAACCTGCCGACAGACGTACGGCGACCCAGCCACAGTGTAGGCTGCAAAAAATTATATGGCCTAACCGGCAGACGATATGACTAGCAATCCACAGCTAGGAGCCACATAAAAGGATCCGGGCTTAACCGGCGGACAAAATTCCGGCAAACTAGCATCGGTGATGCTGAATAAATATAAATTTCCCGGGCTTAACCGGCAGACTAAAAGTCTGGCAAACAGCGGCTAGGGCAAGGCTGTATAAGAATTCCGTATTAATCGTCGTACAATAGGGCTGGGGCGGCCTAAAATGCCCAGCCTAGGCATGACCTAGCTGGAACGTCTACAGGCCGCGTGGGGAACAGCGCGGGGCACACGCCGACACTTGGGAGGAACCTAGCTTTTCATTTGGAACATAAGATATCACTTTACCTTGGTGAAAGTTGTGTACTGTAGGCCGACCCTAGCTTTTCAGCATGTGAGGTTGAAGGGCCCCCGGAGTTAAATAATTCCGGGCTTAACCGGCAGTCATTAGGTCTGGCAATCCAATAGCGAGGGCGGCTGCATAATAATTCCGGGCTTAACCGGCAGACATAGGTCTGGCAATCCAATAGCGAGGGCGGCTGCATAATAATTCCGGGCTTAACCGGCAGACATAGGTCTAGTAATCCAATAGCGAGGGCGGCTGCATAATAATTCCGGGCTTAACCGGCAGTCATTAGGTCTGGCAATCCAATAGCGAGGGCGGCTGCATAATAATTCCGGGCTTAACCGGCAGACAAAAGGTCTGGCAGTCCAGCAGCGAGGTGAGCTGCATTAAAAATCCGGGATTAACAGTCAGACAATAATTCTGGCAATCCAGCAGCGATGGAGGCTGCATAAGAATTCCGTCTTAACCAGCAGACAATATGTCTAGCAATCCAGCAGCGTGGTGAGCTGCGTAAAAGGTTCCGGGCTTAACCGGGGGACAATATTTTCGGCAAACCAGCATCGAGGATACTGAATAAAAATTTCCAGGCTTAACCGGCGAACAATAATTCCGGCAAGCTAGCGGCGAGGGCAAGGCTGCATAAGAATTTCGTCTTAATCAGCGGACAAGAGGTCTGGTGGCTGCATAAAATGTCCTGCCTAGGCATGACCTAGCTGGCCTAGTTATAGTGGCTACAGGCCGCGTGGGGAACAGCGCTGGGCACACGCCGACACTTGGGAGGAACCTAGCTTTACATTTAGAACATAAGATACCACTTTACCTTAGAGAAAGTTGAGTAGTGTAGGCCGCCCCTAGCTGGTCAGCATGTGAGGTTGAAGGGCCCACGAAGTTAAACTCAACCAGGGTGGGGGCTGCGATCGAGGTAGCAATCGTAGTTTCCATAGCTTCTAGAAGTCCCAAGAACACAAGAGTCCTAAGTTATTCCTTTTCCTTGCGAAGCGAAGCGTGTTTGAAACGTTTTTTCTTTTGACTTGTGAAGCGGAGCGTGACCGGAGCAAGAGAGAACGCATGACTTCTCTCTTCTTTATATAGGCCCCCACGGCGCTCCGCGCGCTGCGCCGCGGAACGCGCTGCGCAACTGTCTTTCTCCTCCATCAGAAATTCCTCCGCATTCCTACATAATGCAGTGGTTATAAATTGTGTTTGTAATTATTGTGTGGTGTTGGATTGTCCCAGTGATATCCTTGGTAGTGATTCCTTATTATTCAATAATAATTAGTAAAATTATTATTGTAATTAGTAAAGTCATTATTTTCATTGATAGCTGTCGGTTGACAGTGTATTAAGCTGTTAATTGATTATTTCGTCTAATTGATAAACAATATATTAATGTAATTAAGTGATTGTTAATTGTCGAGGTGACAGTGATAAACGTAATTGTCTTTGATTGGACACTTGTCTGGGTGAAAGTGACGTTGATGTAACTGTTGATTTGTTGACCATCTAAGTGACCGTAATTAATATAATTGTGGTTAATTAATTAATGGTAATTAATTGAAAAATTAAATGTTAATTGTATATGTTTTGGTTGCTGTTCAAGTTACATGTGTTACGTAGGTGATTGAATGTCTTGGTGACTCTGATTGTTAAAGCAATTGTTGGTATTGTTGTGTGTCCTAATGACACTGTTATGTATGCATTTATATATGTTGATGAATTGTGGTACTGAAGTATTTTGATATTTGCCAAGAATGTGCACGAAGTGTTTCAGGTTAGTAAACTGTTGCTGATGACCTGTCCGGTGGGTCGAGGCCTTGATTTCCTTTACACCTGTCAGGTGGTGGGTTAGGAGACCTACTGCAACAGTGGGTCGAGGCCTTATGACTCTATACACCTGTCAGGTGGTGGGTCAGGAGACCTACTGCAACGGTGGGTCGAAGCTTTATGACTCTATACACCTGTCAGGTGGTGGGTCAGGAGACCTACTGCAACGGTGGGTCGAGGCCTTATGACTCTATACACCTGTCAGGTGGTGGGTCAGGAGACCTACTGCAATTGTGTTATTGAGAGATTTGAAATGACACTCTTGAATTAACGTAATGTGGGTGCCCGTGTATTAGTAGGTAGTTGAATAAAGCTATTTTTGCTATTACACTTGCCTTTGACATCATTCCCCATTCTGCAGTACGGCCCCATTTCACATCACATTCCAACTGTCTCTTAAGTTGGTTCACGTTCCAGCTCCTAACCCAAAACATCTTTATATAAATATTGGTGTGAGAATCCAAGCTCTACCGGCTATATTTGCTTGCATGCTAGTTGTAGAGAGACCGACCCAAGTGAGGATGGCTTGTGGGGGTGAATACCGTCTTGGTCTTCATCTCTACCTGACATACGGAACCCTTGGCGCAGCGGAAGCAAAATGCTCACGCTGCTCACTTTCTGGATCAGCAATTCCAATTGTGGAATTTGGAAGCCAGATTCCACAACTGGCTTCCCAGCGTGGAGGCCTGTGGGTTTGTAGTGACTCCCGAAGTGAACAACGTACATCTGGCATTTCCTATGTGGGCAACGCCTGGTTAATGAATGTACGCTCTCACACTGTCTGTCTCACTCTTTTTCTGTCTCTCTCTCTCTGTCTTATAAAAAATACAATTGTCTAATGTGTGGTTGGTTTGCAGCAAAAGCAGCTAAGTGGTGTAAAATACTAAAACAACAATAGTTACCCTTACTCTGGTATATAACAGTTGCTTGAGAAACATTTAACGGTGTGGGAGAATTGTCTGTTTGATGCTAGTACGGGCAAATTATTCACATCAGGAATTTTCTGTTAATTTTCGTAACATCAGTGAATAATGGTGCAGATTACTTTTGTATATGAAACGTATATGACAATTTTTTGTATATGAAACGTTTGGCCTCCAACTTTGAACAGACACACAAACAGACATTATCTCCTATGGTATATATATATATATATATATATATATATATATATATATATATATATATATATATATATATATATATATATATATATATATATATATATATATATATATTGCATTTTGTCAAATGATAAGTGTGGTGTGTTGTGTGACATAAGTGTTGTATAATGTTGGGATGCATAAGTGTGACTCTTACTCTCATTATCTGCAGCGTTGATGTCTGCTCCAGCGTCGAGGAGGACCTTCACAGTGTTGTCATGACCAGGTGCGGCTGCCCTGTGAAGGGCTGTCCAGCCTGTCAACAGATTCCACAATTGTTATTATGCATAATCCATCACGATTCAAGTTGTTTCTGTAATATATTGAAATAAGCTGTTCGAGATGTCCATTTCTTTTTACTTTTTGAAGTGTACGGACTCTAAATATTATGCAAAAGTATTTTCCACCCTAAATTTAAGAGAGGAAGATCGTGTTAAAATTTTTAACAATAGATCACCATTAAAATGTCCGACATCCCACCTGTACTTACATGAGCACTTATTACTTGCCTCGAGAGCGACAGTGATGCTATTGTCATGCCCGAAACTCTGTGAGTATTATTGGCTTGAAGCATAGTATATACTTGCCCTAATAAGAAATAAAACATTCTTCTTGTTCTCACCTAATTTTATTCACCAAACTGAGCTTGCGAGGGTTGAGCTTTGGCTCTTAGGTCCCGCTTCTCAACCGCCAACCAACTGATGTACAGATTCCTGAGCCTACTGGGTTCTATCATATCTACATATGAAACTGTGTATGAAGTCAGCTTCCACCATCTCACTTCCTACTGCATTCCGTTTAACAACTTCTCTGACCCTGAAAAAGTTCTCTCTAACGTCTATGTGGATCATTTGGGAACTCAGCTTCCACCTGTCCCCTTGTTCATGTACCACCTGTGTTAAATAATCCATCCTTGTCTACCATGTCAATTCCCCTGATAATTTTGTATGTGGTGATCATGTCTCCACGAGCTCTTCTGTCTTCCAGCGACATGAGGTGCAGTTCCCGCAGCCTTTCCTCATAATTCATAACTTTTTCTCTTAGTTCCGGGACTAGCCTAGTAGCATACCTCTGAACTTTTTCCAGCTTCGTCTTGTGCTTGACTAGCTACGGGCTCCATGCTGGGGCTGCATACTCCAGGATTAGCCTTACATATGTTGTATACAAGGTTCTGAAGGATTCCTTACACAGGATCTGAAAGAAGTTCTGATGTTATCCTGCCTCACAAAGACCACTGATGTTAATCTTTTTATGTGGGCTTCCGGAGACATGTTTGGTGTGATATCAACTCATAGACCTTTCTTTCTGCCCGTTTCGTGAACGACTTCATCTCCCATTCGGTATCCAATGTCTGGCTTCCTATTTCCTCCTCCTAGTTTCATTACCTTACATTTACTTGGGTTGAACATTAGTAGCCATTTGTTGGATCATTCCTTCAGTTTTTCTAGCTCATCTTGTAGCCTCATACTATCTTCCTCTGTCTTGATTCTCCTCATAGTTTTTGCATCGTCAGCAAACATTGAGAGGAACGAGTCAATTCCTTCTGGGAGATCATTTACGTATTTCAGAATCAGTACAGGTCCAAGGACTGATCCATGTGGAATTCCACTGGTGATTTCTCGCCACTCCCAGACCTCACCCCTTACAGTGACTCGCTGTGTCCTGTTGCTTAGGTACTCCTCTATCCAGTGGAGTACTTTCCCTTTCACTCCAGCCTGCATCTCCAGTTTTGTACTAGTCTCTTTTGTGGTACTGTGACAGAGGCTTTCTGACAGTCAAGAAATATGCATTCTGCCCAGCCCTCTCTCTAGTACCAAATTTTTGTTGCCTGGTCATAGAACTCAATTAAACCTGTTAGGCATGATTTGGCATCTCTGAATCCTTGTTGACGTGGCATTACAAAGTTCTTTCTCTCAAGATGTTCTACTAGCTTTTTACGCACAATCTTCTCCATCATCTTGCATGGAATGCAAGTTAGTGACACTGGCCTGTAGTTCAGTGCCACCTGCCTATCACCCTTTCTTTATATTGGAACTTCATTGGCCGTCTTCCAAATTTTTGGCAGTTCACCTGTTTCCAGTGATTTGTTGTACACCATGGAGAGTGGGATGCATAGAGCTTCCTTTAGAATCCATGGTGAAATTCCATCTGGACCAATAGCCTTTGTCACATCCAAATCAGGCAGATGCTTCCTCTCCTCCCCACTGGTAGTCACAAACTCCTCTAGTGGTGTCCTGTTTTGATATTCCCTCTCTTATCTCTAGGACTTCTCCTTACACAGAAGTGAAAACCTCCTGGAATATCGTATTGAGTTCCTCACACACTTCCTTGTAGTTTGTAGTGAATCTTTCTGCCCATATCATCAGTTTCATTACTTGTTCCTTCACTATTGTTTTCCTCCTGATGTGGTTATGCAGCAGTTTGGGTTGAGTTTTTGCCTTGCTCGCTATGTCATTTTCATATTGCCTCTCTACCTCTTTTCTCACCCAGATGTATTCATTCCCGGCATTCTGGTATCTTTCTCAGCTCTCTAGTGTTCTGTTGTTTCTATAGTTTCTCCACAAGCCTTTACTTAGTGGATTTGCTAGCTTACATCCTTGATTAAACCACGGGTTTCTCATTTGCATTTCATTTCTGCTTGTATTGGGACAAACTTGTCTGCTGCCTCCTTGCACTTCTGTGTGATGTAGTCCATCATATCTTGAGCCATCTTTCCTCTAATATTCAAAATAACAGTATGACCAGATACTCAAACAACAGTACACTGTGTGTGAGGGGATGGCTCACCAGCTCACTTACAATGGTGCTCTTATGCCTGTGGAGGCCAGTACACTTGCTAAGTGCACTTGTTAAGTGCGCGGACTTAAGTTTGGTAACCAACAACCGAAACATCTAGTGTTTGGGCTCATGTGAGTGCCCCCGTCATCAGCATTCCAGAAATGTTACCCTGGCCGGGGTAGCACGTCTGTGGACAGAGATATGCCGATAGCATCATTCTATTATATGGCTTGAAGCGAGACTCAAGTTTGCGCAGAAACAACTAGGCCGCATGGTGGGTGAGCTGTGGGCCGCCCGCGCCAGCCACTTGACTCGTCGTCATGGAAGAGCCGTGTTGTGAGGGGGGTTGGGGGGTTCGAGTGCGCGCCAATTGCACGTAAGATACCACGTGAGGACCGCTCTAGCCATCTCCACCACTATGAGTCAGCCACCCGTAGCAGGATGCCTGATGTATGGGAATGGTGTGTGTGTAAGGCCGGCAGTATTATTGAGTAAGTACCTATGTGTGTATTTCTGGTGATTAGTTAGTCTCTAAAGCTTGAATTCGAAGTCAGGTGTTCCGTCGCATTGTCACTAAGCACTTGTAGAGGTGAAGTGAAGTGTGGACGAGGAAATAATCACCCTTGTTGTCATCTTGTCAGTCCAGTGGGACTTACGTCTTGTGTACACAGACGTATAGAGTGTGTGTGTGTGTTTGTGGGTACACACGGTAACAGAGTATACATAGACTAGCCAAGGACTGAGAGGATGTCCATGTAATATTTATATTCAATTGTGGTAATTCATTCATTTTTGATCGTCCGCGAGACAGAGTGATATTATTCCATGTGTAATCTTGCAGGTGTAACGTCAGTGATTCCTGGCCATTGATTATTGTGGAGTGATACGGAGTGATACCAGAGTGTGGTGTTAATTTCTTGAATTGTTCCCAGGGCCTTGTGGGGACCCATAGCCTCGGAGAAGAAAATAAAAAGTATTCAGAGGAGACCTTGTGGTCTCTCACTGAACACTAATATTATCTTCTCCTACCACCCCCATTCTTTTGTATGTACACATATATATTTGCTTTATATGTATAAGCAAGTAGATGGGGTCGCCATGGGTTCTCCCCTAGGTGTCCTGTTTGCAAACTTCTACATGGGTACCATCGAGCAAAAAGTCTTAGTCGACATGAACTTGAAACCGGCCATATATTGCAGGTATGTTGACGACATTTTTACACAGGTACCTGATGTCAGACATAAGAACATAAGAACAAAGGTAACTGCAGAAGGCCTATTGGCCCATGCGAGGCAGCTCCTATTCTATAACCACCCAATCCCACTCATATACTTGTCCAACCCGTGCTTGAAACAATCGAGGGACCCCACCTCCACAATGTTACGCGGCAATTGGTTCCACAAATCAACAACCCTGTTACTGAACCAGTATTTACCCAAGTCTTTCCTAAATCTAAACTTATCCAATTTATACCCATTGTTTCGTGTTCTGTCCTGTGTTGATACTTTTAATACCCTATTAATATCCCCCCGGTTATGTCCATTCATCCACTTGTAAACCTCTATCATGTCACCCCTAACTCTTCGCCTTTCCAGTGAATGCAACTTAAGCTTTGTTAATCTTTCTTCATATGAAAGATTTCTAATTTGGGGAATTAACTTAGTCATCCTACGCTGGACACGTTCAAGTGAATTTATATCCATTCTATAATATGGCGACCAAAACTGAACTGCATAATCTAAATGGGGCCTAACTAGAGCAAGATATAGCTTGAGAACCACACCAGGTGTCTTGTTACTAACGCTGCGATTAATAAATCCAAGTGTCCGATTTGCCTTATTACGAACATTTATGCATTGATCCTTTTGTTTTAAATTCTTACTAATCATAACTCCCAGATCCCTTTCGCAATCCGACTTCGCAATCACAACACCATCTAGCTCGTATCTTGTAACTCTATCATCATTACCTAACCTCAGAACTTTACATTTATCAGCATTAAACTGCATCTGCCAATCCTTTGACCATTTCAAAACCCTATCTAGATCAACTTGAAGTGATAGTGAGTCCTCCTCCGAATTAATTTCCCTACCGATTTTCGTATCATCGGCAAATTTGCAAATGTTGCTACTCAAACCTGAATCTAAATCATTTATATATATTATAAACAACAGAGGTCCCAGGACAGAGCCTTGAGGCACTCCACTTACAACATTTTCCCACTCTGACTTGATTCCATTTATACTAACTCTCTGTTTCCTTTGGTATAGCCATGCCCTAATCCAGCTTAATATAGCACCCCCAATACCATGAGACTCTATCTTTTTAATCAGTCTTTCATGTGGCACTGTATCAAAAGCTTTGCTAAAGTCAAGGTATACAACATCGCAATCCTTACCACTATCAACTGCCTCAACAATGCTAGAATAAAAAGATAACAAATTTGTTAAACATGAACGGCCATTTATAAAACCATGTTGCGACTCAATTATTAATTTATGTTTTTCAAGATGAAGACGAATTTTATTTGCTATTATAGATTCGAGTAACTTTCCCACAATAGACGTTAGGCTAATTGGTCGATAGTTAGACGCAAGTGATCTATCTCCTTTCTTAAAAACTGGTATCACATTAGCAACTTTCCAAAACTCCGGCACTCTGCCTGACTCTATTGATTTATTAAATATGGTTGACAGTGGGTCACAAAGCTCCTCTTTGCATTCTTTAAGCACCCTGGCAAACACTTCATCCGGCCCTGGGGATTTGTTTGGTTTGAGTTTTACTATTTGTTTAAGAACATCCTCCCTGGTAACTGTTAAACTCGTCAACCTGTCCTCGTCCCCACCCACATAGACTTGTTCGGCTGAAGGCATATTGTTAAGTTCCTCTTTAGTAAATACAGATACAAAATATTTATTAAAAATACTACTCATCTCTTCATCACTATCTGTTATTTGACCTGTCTCAGTTTTTAATGGACCTATCCTTTCCCTAGTCTTAGTACGATATAACTGAAAAAACCCTTTAGGATTTGTCTTTGCTTGCCCTGCTATGCGAATTTCATAGTTTCTTTTTGCTTTCCTTATCTCTTTTTTAACATTTCTAACCAGTTGTACGAATTCCTGTTCTAAAGTGACCTCCCCATTTTTAATCCTTTTGTACCAAGCTCTCTTTTTACCTATAAGGTTCTTCAAATTCTTTGTTATCCACTTTGGGTCATTAGTATTCGATCTATTCAATTTGTATGGTATACTACGTTCCTGTGCTTTGTTTAGAATATTCTTAAATAAGTTATATATTGAATCCACATCGAAATCCCCATTTAAGTCACCTATCGCTGGGTTCATGTCTCGCTCCAAGACCGGCCCACACCCCATACCCAAGACTTTCCAATCAATTTGACCCAAAAAATTTCTTAGGCTATTAAAATCAGCTTTTCGAAAATCTGGCACTTTAACAGAATTTTCTCCTACTGGTCTATTCCATTCTATGCTAAATCTGATTTCTTTGTGATCACTGCTCCCTAGCTCACTCCCTATTTCGATGTCATTAATTTGCGTTTCCCTGTTAGTTAACACTAAATCTAAAATATTATTTTCCCGTGTTGGTTCCTTAATGTGTTGCGTAAGAAAGCAATCGTCAATTAATTCTAGAAAATCTTCTGCTTCACTATTCCCTGTTTTGTTCAACCAGTTTATTCCGCTAAAATTAAAGTCACCCATGACATAAATACTGTTAGATCTAGATGCTCTAGATATTTCATCCCATAGATGCTTTGCTTCCATTCTGTCTAAATTTGGTGGCCTATATATTACTCCTATTATAATATTATTAGCTTTTTCGTTTAATTCAATCCAAATAGTTTCTGTGTGTGGCTCTGTTTTGATTCCCTCTTTGAGACTACATTTCAAATTGTCCCTAACATATATGGCTACTCCACCTCCTCGTCTAATATATCTATCTGTGTGAAATAGTTTAAATCCATATATTTGATATTCAGCTAATAGTTCTCTATTTTCTACATTCATCCACGTTTCGGTAAGTGCAATAATATCTATTTTTTCTGTGCAGACAAGAGCATTTAATTCGTTAATTTTATTTCTTAGACTTCTACTGTTAGTGTAATATACCCTAAGTGAATTGTTATTTTGCGGACCTTCTCTTTCCCTGGTCGTTTTGCCAATTCCTTTCTCCCACAAACACATACTTTTATTACCTCCTTCCTCCAAATCAATTCCCATACCTCTATCTACTAACAGTTTAAACCCAAACAAACACCTCTAACCACTTCTTCTAACGAGTTCGCAACAGCAACAACCCCAGCTCTCGATAGATGCACCCCATCACGAGCATACATTTCATTTCTTCCATAGAAGTGTTCCCAGTTGTCTATGAAAGATATTGCATTTGATTTGCAATATCTTTCCAGCCGGCAATTGACACCAAGTGCCCTCGATATCCATTCATTTCCCACTCCCTTTCTTGGAAGAATGCCACATATGATCGGGATTCCTCCCTTGCTCCTAACTAACTCTATGGCTGTTTTATACCTCTGAATCAGTTCCTCACTCCTGACTCGACCAACATCATTTCCTCCCACGCTAATGCAAATAATGGGATTGTTCCCATTACCAGCCATAATATCATTCATGTTGTTTATAATATCACCAATGCCAGCTCCGGGATAGCAAACCCTTAACCTGTTCCCCCTATCTCTAGCACAAAACGTTCTATCCAAATACCTTATCTGGGAATCTCCCACAACTAATGTTTGCTTAGGTACTTCCTTTACCCTCTGAGGGGCCTGCGCTTCCTTTCTCTTCGTTGCTTTCCCTTTTGCGCGATCCACAGTCTCTCCACAGCACTCGTCCTCCAAAACGTCAAATGAATTAGAGGTTGCTATGGCGTTTGAAGGCGGCTTTATCAAAGTCTTCTTAAGGCCCCTGTCTTTCACAACTCTCCAAGACGAGGTCCCTTTACTGCTGGTCTCCTCCTTCGTTACTTCTCGTTGTTCTTTAAGCTGACGCACCTCCTCCCGCAGAAAGTCCAACTCTGTCCTCAGGGCTCCCACTAGAGTCACCAGGTCCTTCACTACAACTTCCATATTGCTATGATAATATAACATCTGCAGGAGCTGAAGGAGGCGTTTGAGCAGAGTTCCGTGCTGCGTTTCACTTACGAGATGGAAAAGGATGGGAAGCTGCCCTTTCTAGATGTAACAGTCATGGAAAAGAGCGGAGGTTTCCACACTGCAGTCTACACTAAGGAAACGAACATAGGAATGTGCCTAAATGCCAACAGCGACTGCCCAGACAGGTACAAGAGGAGTGTTGTTAACGCTTATGTCGACCGTGCTCTCAGCCACAGCTCAGAATGGAAGCAAGTCGACAAAGAACTCTGTAGGATAAGGCAGGTCCTAGTCAACAGCGGCTTCTCCAATGGTTTCGTCGAAGACATCATAAGAAGGAAAGTGAAACGCCATTCAACCTCTGAAGAGACAACTAACAACACCTATACCCCCTATTAGACTATTTTACAGGAACTTCTTTTCCACAGCTCATAAAACATAAGAACAAAGGCAACTGCAGAAGGCCTATTGGCCCATACGAGGCAGCTCCTATTTATAACCACCCAATCCCACTCATATACATGTCCAACCCATGCTTGAAACAATCGAGGGACCCCACCTCTACAATGTTATGCGGCAATTGGTTCCACAAATCAACAACCCTGTTACTAAACCAGTATTTACCCAAGTCTTTCCTAAATCTAAACTTATCCAATTTATACCCATTGTTTCGTGTTCTGTCTTGTGTTGATACTTTTAATACCTTATTAATATCCCCCTTTGTTATGTCCATTCACCCACTTGTAAACCTCAATCATGTCACCCCTAACTCTTCGCCTTTCCAGTGAATGCAACTTAAGCTTTGTTAATCTTTCTTCATATGAAAGATTTCTAATTTGGGGAATTAACTTAGTCATCCTACGCTGGACACATTCAAGTGAATTTATATCCATTCTATAATATGGCGACCAAAACTGAACTGCAAAATCTAAATGGGGCCTAACTGGAGCAATATATAGCTTGAGAACCACATCAGGTGTCATAAGAACATAAGAACATAAGAACAAAGGTAACTGTAGAAGGCCTATTGGCCCATACGAGGCAGCTCCTATTCTATAACCACCCAATCCCACTCATATACTTGTCCAACCCGTGCTTGAAACAATCGAGGGACCCCACCTCCACAATGTTACGCGGCAATTGGTTCCACAAATCAACAACCCTGTTACTGAACCAGTATTTACCCAAGTCTTTCCTAAATTTAAACTTATCCAATTTATACCCATTGTTTCGTGTTCTGTCCTGTGTTGATACTTTTAATACCCTATTATTATCCCCCCGGTTATGTCCATTCATCCACTTGTAAACCTCTATCATGTCACCCCTAACTCTTCGCCTTTCCAGTGAATGCAACTTAAGAACAAAGGTAACTGCAGAAGGCCTATTGGCCCATACGAGGCAGCTCCTATTCTATAACCACCCAATCCCACTCATATACTTGTCCAACCCGTGCTTGAAACAATCGAGGGACCCCACCTCCACAATGTTACGCGGCAATTGGTTCCACAAATCAACAACCCTGTTACTGAACCAGTATTTACCCAAGTCTTTCCTAAATCTAAACTTATCCAATTTATATCCATTGTTTCGTGTTCTGTCCTGTGTTGATACTTTTAATACCCTATTAATATCCCCCCGGTTATGTCCATTCATCCACTTGTAAACCTCTATCATGTCACCCCTAACTCTTCGCCTTTCCAGTGAATGCAACTTAAGCTTTGTTAATCTTTCTTCATATGAAAGATTTCTAATTTGGGGAATTAACTTAGTCATCCTACGCTGGACACGTTCAAGTGAATTTATATCCATTCTATAATATGGCGACCAAAACTGAACTGCATAATCTAAATGGGGCCTAACTAGAGCAAGATATAGCTTGAGAACCACACCAGGTGTCTTGTTACTAACGCTGCGATTAATAAATCCAAGTGTCCGATTTGCCTTATTACGAACATTTATGCATTGATCCTTTTGTTTTAAATTCTTACTAATCATAACTCCCAGATCCCTTTCGCAATCCGACTTCGCAATCACAACACCATCTAGCTCGTATCTTGTAACTCTATCATCATTACCTAACCTCAGAACTTTACATTTATCAGCATTAAACTGCATCTGCCAATCCTTTGACCATTTCAAAACCCTATCTAGATCAACTTGAAGTGATAGTGAGTCCTCCTCCGAATTAATTTCCCTACCGATTTTCGTATCATCGGCAAATTTGCAAATGTTGCTACTCAAACCTGAATCTAAATCATTTATATATATTATAAACAACAGAGGTCCCAGGACAGAGCCTTGAGGCACTCCACTTACAACATTTTCCCACTCTGACTTGATTCCATTTATACTAACTCTCTGTTTCCTTTGGTATAGCCATGCCCTAATCCAGCTTAATATAGCACCCCCAATACCATGAGACTCTATTTTTTTAATCAGTCTTTCATGTGGCACTGTATCAAAAGCTTTGCTAAAGTCAAGGTATACAACATCGCAATCCTTACCACTATCAACTGCCTCAACAATGCTAGAATAAAAAGATAACAAATTTGTTAAACATGAACGGCCATTTATAAAACCATGTTGCGACTCAATTATTAATTTATGTTTTTCAAGATGAAGACGAATTTTATTTGCTATTATAGATTCGAGTAACTTTCCCACAATAGACGTTAGGCTAATTGGTCGATAGTTAGACGCAAGTGATCTATCTCCTTTCTTAAAAACTGGTATCACATTAGCAACTTTCCAAAACTCTGGCACTCTGCCTGACTCTATTGATTTATTAAATATGGTTGACAGTGGGTCACAAAGCTCCTCTTTGCATTCTTTAAGCACCCTAGCAAACACTTCATCCGGCCCTGGGGATTTGTTTGGTTTGAGTTTTACTATTTGTTTAAGAACATCCTCCCTGGTAACTGTTAAACTCGTCAACCTGTCCTCGTCCCCACCCACATAGACTTGTTCGGCTGAAGGCATATTGTTAAGTTCCTCTTTAGTAAATACAGATACAAAATATTTATTAAAAATACTACTCATCTCTTCATCACTATCTGTTATTTGACCTGTCTCAGTTTTTAATGGACCTATCCTTTCCCTAGTCTTAGTACGATATAACTGAAAAAACCCTTTAGGATTTGTCTTTGCTTGCCCTGCTATGCGAACTTCATAGTTTCTTTTTGCTTTCCTTATCTCTTTTTTAACATTTCTAACCAGTTGTACGAATTCCTGTTCTAAAGTGACCTCCCCATTTTTAATCCTTTTGTACCAAGCTCTCTTTTTACCTATAAGGTTCTTCAAATTCTTTGTTATCCACTTTGGGTCATTAGTATACGATCTATTCAATTTGTATGGTATACTACGTTCCTGTGCTTTGTTTAGAATATTCTTAAATAAGTTATATATTGAATCCACATCGAAATCCCCATTTAAGTCACCTATCGCTGGGTTCATGTCTCGCTCCAAGACCGGCCCACACCCCATACCCAAGCCATTCCAATCAATTTGACCCAAAAAATTTCTTAGGCTATTAAAATCAGCTTTTCGAAAATCTGGCACTTTAACAGAATTTTCTCCTACTGGTCTATTCCATTCTATGCTAAATCTGATTTCTTTGTGATCACTGCTCCCTAGCTCACTCCCTATTTCGATGTCATTAATTTGCGTTTCCCTGTTAGTTAACACTAAATCTAAAATATTATTTTCCCGTGTTGGTTCCTTAATGTGTTGCGTAAGAAAGCAATCGTCAATTAATTCTAGAAAATCTTCTGCTTCACTATTCCCTGTTTTGTTCAACCAGTTTATTCCGCTAAAATTAAAGTCACCCATGACATAAATACTGTTAGATCTAGATGCTCTAGATATTTCATCCCATAGATGCTTTGCTTCCATTCTGTCTAAATTTGGTGGCCTATATATTACTCCTATTATAATATTATTAGCTTTTTCGTTTAATTCAATCCAAATAGTTTCTGTGTGTGGCTCTGTTTTGATTCCCTCTTTGAGACTACATTTCAAATTGTCCCTAACATATATGGCTACTCCACCTCCTCGTCTAATATATCTATCTGTGTGAAATAGTTTAAATCCATATATTTGATATTCAGCTAATAGTTCTCTATTTTCTACATTCATCCACGTTTCGGTAAGTGCAATAATATCTATTTTTTCTGTGCAGACAAGAGCATTTAATTCGTTAATTTTATTTCTTAGACTTCTACTGTTAGTGTAATATACCCTAAGTGAATTGTTATTTTGCGGACCTTCTCTTTCCCTGATCGTTTTGCCAATTCCTTTCTCCCACAAACACATACTTTTATTACCTCCTTCCTCCAAATCAATTCCCATACCTCTAACTACTAACAGTTTAAACCCAAACAAACACCTCTAACCACTTCTTCTAGCGAGTTCGCAACAGCAACAACCCCAGCTCTCGATAGATGCACCCCATCACGAGCATACATTTCATTTCTTCCATAGAAGTGTTCCCAGTTGTCTATGAAAGATATTGCATTTGATTTGCAATATCTTTCCAGCCGGCAATTGACACCAAGTGCCCTCGATATCCATTCATTTCCCACTCCCTTTCTTGGAAGAATGCCACATATGATCGGGATTCCTCCCTTGCTCCTAACTAACTCTATGGCTGTTTTATACCTCTGAATCAGTTCCTCACTCCTGACTCGACCAACATCATTTCCTCCCACGCTAATGCAAATAATGGGATTGTTCCCATTACCAGCCATAATATCATTCATGTTGTTTATAATATCACCAATGCCAGCTCCGGGATAGCAAACCCTTAACCTGTTCCCCCTATCTCTAGCACAAAACGTTCTATCCAAATACCTTATCTGGGAATCTCCCACAACTAATGTTTGCTTAGGTACTTCCTTTACTTTCTGAGGGGCCTGCGCTTCCTTTCTCTTCGTTGCTTTCCCTTTTGCGCGATCCACAGTCTCTCCACAGCACTCGTCCTCCAAAACGTCAAATGAATTTGAAGTTGCTATGGCGTTTGAAGGCGGCTTTATCAAAGTCTTCTTAAGGCCCCTGTCTTTCGCAACTCTCCAAGACGAGGTCCCTTTACTGCTGGTCTCCTCCTTCGTTACTTCTCGTAGTTTTTTAAGCTGACGCACCTCCTCCCGCAGAGAGTCCAACTCTGTCCTCAGGGCTCCCACTAGAGTCACCAGGTCCTTTACTACAACTTCCATATTGCTATAACAACACTCAGGAGCTCCGGTTAACACAACCTCTCACTGTGACTTCACCTGACCGACTGAACTTAAGCTTTGTTAATCTTTCTTCATATGAAAGATTTCTAATTTGGGGAATTAACTTAGTCATCCTACGCTGGACACGTTCAAGTGAATTTATATCCATTCTATAATATGGCGACCAAAACTGAACTGCATAATCTAAATGGGGCCTAACCAGAGCAAGATATAGCTTGAGAACCACACCAGGTGTCTTGTTACTAACGCTGCGATTAATAAATCCAAGTGTCCGATTTGCCTTATTACGAACATTTATGCATTGATCCTTTTGTTTTAAATTCTTACTAATCATAACTCCCAGATCCCTTTCGCAATCCGACTTCGCAATCACAACACCATCTAGCTCGTATCTTGTAACTCTATCATCATTACCTAACCTCAGAACTTTACATTTATCAGCATTAAACTGCATCTGCCAATCCTTTGACCATTTCAAAACCCTATCTAGATCAACTTGAAGTGATAGTGAGTCCTCCTCCGAATTAATTTCCCTACCGATTTTCGTATCATCGGCAAATTTGCAAATGTTGCTACTCAAACCTGAATCTAAATCATTTATAAGAACATAAGAACATAAGAACAAAGGAACATGCATAAATGTTCGTAATAAGGCAAATCGGACACTTGGATTTATTAATCGCAGCGTTAGTAACAAGACACCTGGTGTGGTTCTCAAGCTATATCTTGCTCTAGTTAGGCCCCATTTAGATTATGCAGTTCAGTTTTGGTCGCCATATTATAGAATGGATATAAATTCACTTGAACGTGTCCAGCGTAGGATGACTAAGTTAATTCCCCAAATTAGAAATCTTTCATATGAAGAAAGATTAACAAAGCTTAAGTTGCATTCACTGGAAAGGCGAAGAGTTAGGGGTGACATGATAGAGGTTTACAAGTGTATGAATGGACATAACCGGGGGGATATTAATAGGGTATTAAAAGTATCAACACAGGACAGAACACGAAACAATGGATATAAATTGGATAAGTTTAGATTTAGGAAAGACTTGGGTAAATACTGGTTCAGTAACAGGGTTGTTGATTTGTGGAACCAATTGCCGCGTAACATTGTGGAGGTGGGGTCCCTCGATTGTTTCAAGCACGGGTTGGACAAGTATATGAGTGGGATTGGGTGGTTATAGAATAGGAGCTGCCTCGTATGGGCCAATAGGCCTTCTGCAGTTACCTTTGTTCTTATGTTCTTATGTAACTGCAGAAGGCCTATTGGCCCATACGAGGCAGCTCCTATTCTATAACCACCCAATCCCACTCATATACTTGTCCAACCCGTGCTTGAAACAATCGAGGGACCCCACCTCCACAATGTTACGCGGCAATTGGTTCCACAAATCAACAACCCTGTTACTGAACCAGTATTTACCCAAGTCTTACCTAAATCTAAACTTATCCAATTTATACCCATTGTTTCGTGTTCTGTCCTGTGTTGATACTTTTAATACCCTATTAATATCCCCCCGGTTATGTCCATTCATCCACTTGTAAACCTCTATCATGTCACCCCTAACTCTTCGCCTTTCCAGTGAATGCAACTTAAGCTTTGTTATAAATTTGTTATAAACAACAGAGGTCCCAGGACAGAGCCTTGAGGCACTCCACTTACAACATTTTCCCACTCTGACTTGATTCCATTTATACTAACTCTCTGTTTCCTTTGGTATAGCCATGCCCTAATCCAGCTTAATATAGCACCCCCAATACCATGAGACTCTATCTTTTTAATCAGTCTTTCATGTGGCACTGTATCAAAAGCTTTGCTAAAGTCAAGGTATACAACATCGCAATCCTTACCACTATCAACTGCCTCAACAATGCTAGAATAAAAAGATAACAAATTTGTTAAACATGAACGGCCATTTATAAAACCATGTTGCGACTCAATTATTAATTTATGTTTTTCAAGATGAAGACGAATTTTATTTGCTATTATAGATTCGAGTAACTTTCCCACAATAGACGTTAGGCTAATTGGTCGATAGTTAGACGCAAGTGATCTATCTCCTTTCTTAAAAACTGGTATCACATTAGCAACTTTCCAAAACTCTGGCACTCTGCCTGACTCTATTGATTTATTAAATATGGTTGACAGTGGGTCACAAAGCTCCTCTTTGCATTCTTTAAGCACCCTGGCAAACACTTCATCCGGCCCTGGGGATTTGTTTGGTTTGAGTTTTACTATTTGTTTAAGAACATCCTCCCTGGTAACTGCTAAACTCGTCAATCTGTCCTCGTCCCCACCCACATAGACTTGTTCGGCTGAAGGCATATTGTTAAGTTCCTCTTTAGTAAATACAGATATAAAATATTTATTAAAAATACTACTCATCTCATCATCACTATCTGTTATTTGACCTGTCTCAGTTTTTAATGGACCTATCCTTTCCCTAGTCTTGGTACGATATAACTGAAAAAACCCTTTAGGATTTGTCTTTGCTTGCCCTGCTATGCGAGCTTCATAGTTTCTTTTTGCTTTCTTTATCTCTTTTTTAACATTTCTAACCAGTTGTACGAATTCCTGTTCTAAAGTGACCTCCCCATTTTTAATCCTTTTGTACCAAGCTCTCTTTTTACCTATAAGGTTCTTCAAATTCTTTGTTATCCACTTTGGGTCATTAGTATTCGATCTATTCAATTTGTATGGTATACTACGTTCCTGTGCTTTGTTTAGAATATTCTTAAATAAGTTATATATTGAATCCACATCGAAATCCCCATTTAAGTCACCTATCGCTGGGTTCATGTCTCGCTCCAAGACCGGCCCACACCCCATACCCAAGACTTTCCAATCAATTTGACCCAAAAAATTTCTTAGGCTATTAAAATCAGCTTTTCGAAAATCTGGCACTTTAACAGAATTTTCTCCTACTGGTCTATTCCATTCTATGCTAAATCTGATTTCTTTGTGATCACTGCTCCCTAGCTCACTCCCTATTTCGATGTCATTAATTTGCGTTTCCCTGTTAGTTAACACTAAATCTAAAATATTATTTTCCCGTGTTGGTTCCTTAATGTGTTGCGTAAAAAAGCAATCGTCAATTAATTCTAGAAAATCTTCTGCTTCACTATTCCCTGTTTTGTTCAACCAGTTTATTCCGCTAAAATTAAAGTCACCCATGACATAAATACTGTTAGATCTAGATGCTCTAGATATTTCATCCCATAGATGCTTTGCTTCCATTCTGTCTAAATTTGGTGGCCTATATATTACTCCTATTATAATATTATTAGCTTTTTCGTTTAATTCAATCCAAATAGTTTCTGTGTGGCTCTGTTTTGATTCCCTCTTTGAGACTACATTTCAAATTGTCCCTAACATATATGGCTACTCCACCTCCTCGTCTAATATATCTATCTGTGTGAAATAGTTTAAATCCATATATTTGATATTCAGCTAATAGTTCTCTATTTTCTACATTCATCCACGTTTCGGTAAGTGCAATAATATCTATTTTTTCTGTGCAGACAAGAGCATTTAATTCGTTAATTTTATTTCTTAGACTTCTACTGTTAGTGTAATATACCCTAAGTGAATTGTTATTTTGAGGCCCTTCTCTTCCCCTGATCGTTTTGCCAATTCCTTTCTCCCACAAACACATACTTTTATTACCTCCTTCCTCCAAATCAATTCCCATACCTCTATCTACTAACAGTTTAAACCCAAACAAACACCTCTAACCACTTCTTCTAGCGAGTTCGCAACAGCAACAACCCCAGCTCTCGATAGATGCACCCCATCACGAGCATACATTTCATTTCTTCCATAGAAGTGTTCCCAGTTGTCTATGAAAGATATTGCATTTGATTTGCAATATCTTTCCAGCCGGCAATTGACACCAAGTGCCCTCGATATCCATTCATTTCCCACTCCCTTTCTTGGAAGAATGCCACATATGATCGGGATTCCTCCCTTGCTCCTAACTAACTCTATGGCTGTTTTATACCTCTGAATCAGTTCCTCACTCCTAACTCGACCAACATCATTTCCTCCCACGCTAATGCAAATAATGGGATTGTTCCCATTACCAGCCATAATATCATTCATGTTGTTTATAATATCACCAATGCCAGCTCCGGGATAGCAAA
The DNA here is from genome assembly GCF_040958095.1 of Procambarus clarkii. NCBI lineage: Eukaryota > Metazoa > Arthropoda > Malacostraca > Decapoda > Cambaridae > Procambarus > Procambarus clarkii. The sequence goes on along the minus strand of NC_091215.1, from coordinate 6,244,931 downwards.
CCCTTAACCTGTTCCCCCTATCTCTAGCACAAAACGTTCTATCCAAATACCTTATCTGGGAATCTCCCACAACTAATGTTTGCTTAGGTACTTCCTTTACTTTCTGAGGGGCCAGCGCTTCCTTTCTCTTCGTTGCTTTCCCTTTTGCGCGATCCGCAGTCTCACCACAGCTGCTTTCCCTTTTGCGCGATCCGCAGTCTCACCACAGCACAGTGTCTTGTTACTAACGCTGCGATTAGTAAATCCAAGTGTCCGATTTGCCTTATTACGAACATTTATGCATAAGAACATAAGAACAAAGGTAACTGCAGAAGGCCTATTGGCCCATACGAGGCAGCTCCTATTCTATAACCACCCAATCCCACTCATATACTTGTCCAACCCGTGCTTGAAACAATCGAGGGACCCCACCTCCACAATGTTACATAAGAACATAAGAACATAAGAACAAAGGTAACTGCAGAAGGCCTATTGGCCCATACGAGGCAGCTCCTATTCTATAACCACCCAATCCCACTCATATACTTGTCCAACCCGTGCTTGAAACAATCGAGGGACCCCACCTCCACAATGTTACGCGGCAATTGGTTCCACAAATCAACAACCCTGTTACTGAACCAGTATTTACCCAAGTCTTTCCTAAATCTAAACTTATCCAATTTATATCCATTGTTTCGTGTTCTGTCCTGTGTTGATACTTTTAATACCCTATTAATATCCCCCCGGTTATGTCCATTCATCCACTTGTAAACCTCTATCATGTCACCCCTAACTCTTCGCCTTTCCAGTGAATGCAACTTAAGCTTTGTTAATCTTTCTTCATATGAAAGATTTCTAATTTGGGGAATTAACTTAGTCATCCTACGCTGGACACGTTCAAGTGAATTTATATCCATTCTATAATATGGCGACCAAAACTGAACTGCATAATCTAAATGGGGCCTAACTAGAGCAAGATATAGCTTGAGAACCACACCAGGTGTCTTGTTACTAACGCTGCGATTAATAAATCCAAGTGTCCGATTTGCCTTATTACGAACATTTATGCATTGATCCTTTTGTTTTAAATTCTTACTAATCATAACTCCCAGATCCCTTTCGCAATCCGACTTCGCAATCACAACACCATCTAGCTCGTATCTTGTAACTCTATCATCATTACCTAACCTCAGAACTTTACATTTATCAGCATTAAACTGCATCTGCCAATCCTTTGACCATTTCAAAATCCTATCTAGATCAACTTGAAGTGATAGTGAGTCCTCCTCCGAATTAATTTCCTTACCGATTTTCGTATCATCGGCAAATTTGCAAATGTTGCTACTCAAACCTGAATCTAAATCATTTATATATATTATAAACAACAGAGGTCCCAGGACAGAGCCTTGAGGCACTCCACTTACAACATTTTCCCATTCTGACTTGATTCCATTTATACTAACTCTCTGTTTCCTTTGGTATAGCCATGCCCTAATCCAGCTTAATATAGCATATGGAAGTTGCTTAATATATGGAAGTTGTAGTGAAGGACCTGGTGACTCTAGTGGGAGCCCTGAGGACAGAGTTGGACTCTCTGCGGGAGGAGGTGCGTCAGCTTAAAAAACAACGAGAAGTAACGAAGGAGGAGACCAGCAGTAAAGGGACCTCGTCTTGGAGAGTTGCGAAAGACAGGGGCCTTAAGAAGACTTTGATAAAGCCGCCTTCAAACGCCATAGCAACTTCAAATTCATTTGACGTTTTGGAGGACGAGTGCTGTGGAGAGACTGTGGATCGCGCAAAAGGGAAAGCAACGAAGAGAAAGGAAGCGCAGGCCCCTCAGAAAGTAAAGGAAGTACCTAAGCAAACATTAGTTGTGGGAGATTCCCAGATAAGGTATTTGGATAGAACGTTTTGTGCTAGAGATAGGGGGAACAGGTTAAGGGTTTGCTATCCCGGAGCTGGCATTGGTGATATTATAAACAACATGAATGATATTATGGCTGGTAATGGGAACAATCCCATTATTTGCATTAGCGTGGGAGGAAATGATGTTGGTCGAGTCAGGAGTGAGGAACTGATTCAGAGGTATAAAACAGCCATAGAGTTAGTTAGGAGCAAGGGAGGAATCCCGATCATATGTGGCATTCTTCCAAGAAAGGGAGTGGGAAATGAATGGATATCGAGGGCACTTGGTGTCAATTGCCGGCTGGAAAGATATTGCAAATCAAATGCAATATCTTTCATAGACAACTGGGAACACTTCTATGGAAGAAATGAAATGTATGCTCGTGATGGGGTGCATCTATCGAGAGCTGGGGTTGTTGCTGTTGCGAACTCGTTAGAAGAAGTGGTTAGAGGTGTTTGTTTGGGTTTAAACTGTTAGTAGATAGAGGTATGGGAATTGATTTGGAGGAAGGAGGTAATAAAAGTATGTGTTTGTGGGAGAAAGGAATTGGCAAAACGACCAGGGAAAGAGAAGGTCCGCAAAATAACAATTCACTTATGGTATATTACACTAACAGTAGAAGTCTAAGAAATAAAATTAACGAATTAAATGCTCTTGTCCGCACAGAAAAAATAGATATTATTGCACTTACCGAAACGTGGATGAATGTAGAAAATAGAGAACTATTAGCTGAATATCAAATATATGGATTTAAACTATTTCACACAGATAGATATATTAGACGAGGAGGTGGAGTAGCCATATATGTTAGGGACAATTTGAAATGTAGTCTCAAAGAGGGAATCAAAACAGAGCCACACACAGAAACTATTTGGATTGAATTAAACGAAAAAGCTAATAATATTATAATAGGAGTAATATATAGGCCACCAAATTTAGACAGAATGGAAGCAAAGCATCTATGGGATGAAATATCTAGAGCATCTAGATCTAACAGTATTTATGTCATGGGTGACTTTAATTTTAGCGGAATAAACTGGTTGAACAAAACAGGGAATAGTGAAGCAGAAGATTTTCTAGAATTAATTGACGATTGCTTTCTTACGCAACACATTAAGGAACCAACACGGGAAAATAATATTTTAGATTTAGTGTTAACTAACAGGGAAACGCAAATTAATGACATCGAAATAGGGAGTGAGCTAGGGAGCAGTGATCACAAAGAAATCAGATTTAGCATAGAATGGAATAGACCAGTAGGAGAAAATTCTGTTAAAGTGCCAGATTTTCGAAAAGCTGATTTTAATAGCCTAAGAAATTTTTTGGGTCAAATTGATTGGAAAGGCTTGGGTATGGGGTGTGGGCCGGTCTTGGAGCGAGACATGAACCCAGCGATAGGTGACTTAAATGGGGATTTCGATGTGGATTCAATATATAACTTATTTAAGAATATTCTAAACAAAGCACAGGAACGTAGTATACCATACAAATTGAATAGATCGTATACTAATGACCCAAAGTGGATAACAAAGAATTTGAAGAACCTTATAGGTAAAAAGAGAGCTTGGTACAAAAGGATTAAAAATGGGGAGGTCACTTTAGAACAGGAATTCGTACAACTGGTTAGAAATGTTAAAAAAGAGATAAGGAAAGCAAAAAGAAACTATGAAGTTCGCATAGCAGGGCAAGCAAAGACAAATCCTAAAGGGTTTTTTCAGTTATATCGTACTAAGACTAGGGAAAGGATAGGTCCATTAAAAACTGAGACAGGTCAAATAACAGATAGTGATGAAGAGATGAGTAGTATTTTTAATAAATATTTTGTATCTGTATTTACTAAAGAGGAACTTAACAATATGCCTTCAGCCGAACAAGTCTATGTGGGTATGGACGAGGACAGGTTGACGAGTTTAGCAGTTACCAGGGAGGATGTTCTTAAACAAATAGTAAAACTCAAACCAAACAAATCCCCAGGGCCGGATGAAGTGTTTGCTAGGGTGCTTAAAGAATGCAAAGAGGAGCTTTGTGACCCACTGTCAACCATATTTAATAAATCAATAGAGTCAGGCAGAGTGCCAGAGTTTTGGAAAGTTGCTAATGTGATACCAGTTTTTAAGAAAGGAGATAGATCACTTGCGTCTAACTATCGACCAATTAGCCTAACGTCTATTGTGGGAAAGTTACTCGAATCTATAATAGCAAATAAAATTCGTCTTCATCTTGAAAAACATAAATTAATAATTGAGTCGCAACATGGTTTTATAAATGGCCGTTCATGTTTAACAAATTTGTTATCTTTTTATTCTAGCATTGTTGAGGCAGTTGATAGTGGTAAGGATTGCGATGTTGTATACCTTGACTTTAGCAAAGCTTTTGATACAGTGCCACATGAAAGACTGATTAAAAAGATAGAGTCTCATGGTGTTGGGGGTGCTGTGTTGGGCTGGATTAGGGCATGGCTATACCAAAGGAAACAGAGAGTTAGTATAAATGGAATCAAGTCAGAGTGGGAAAATGTTGTAAGTGGAGTGCCTCAAGGCTCTGTCCTGGGACCTCTGTTGTTTATAATATATATAAATGATTTAGATTCAGGTTTGAGTAGCAACATTTGCAAATTTGCCGATGATACGAAAATCGGTAGGGAAATTAATTCGGAGGAGGACTCACTATCACTTCAAGTTGATCTAGATAGGGTTTTGAAATGGTCAAAGGATTGGCAGATGCAGTTTAATGCTGATAAATGTAAAGTTCTGAGGTTAGGTAATGATGATAGAGTTACAAGATACGAGCTAGATGGTGTTGTGATTGCGAAGTCGGATTGCGAAAGGGATCTGGGAGTTATGATTAGTAAGAATTTAAAACAAAAGGATCAATGCATAAATGTTCGTAATAAGGCAAATCGGACACTTGGATTTATTAATCGCAGCGTTAGTAACAAGACACCTGGTGTGGTTCTCAAGCTATATCTTGCTCTAGTTAGGCCCCATTTAGATTATGCAGTTCAGTTTTGGTCGCCATATTATAGAATGGATATAAATTCACTTGAACGTGTCCAGCGTAGGATGACTAAGTTAATTCCCCAAATTAGAAATCTTTCATATGAAGAAAGATTAACAAAGCTTAAGTTGCATTCACTGGAAAGGCGAAGAGTTAGGGGTGACATGATAGAGGTTTACAAGTGGATGAATGGACATAACCGAGGGGATATTAATAGGGTATTAAAAGTATCAACACAGGACAGAACACGAAACAATGGATATAAATTGGATAAGTTTAGATTTAGGAAAGACTTGGGTAAATACTGGTTCAGTAACAGGGTTGTTGATTTGTGGAACCAATTGCCGCGTAACATTGTGGAGGTGGGGTCCCTCGATTGTTTCAAGCACGGGTTGGACAAGTATATGAGTGGGATTGGGTGGTTATAGAATAGGAGCTGCCTCGTATGGGCCAATAGGCCTTCTGCAGTTACCTTTGTTCTTATGTTCTTATGTTCTTATAGCACCCCCAATACCATGAGACTCTATTTTTTTAATCAGTCTTTCATGTGGCACTGTATCAAAAGCTTTGCTAAAGTCAAGGTATACAACATCGCAATCCTTACCACTATCAACTGCCTCAACAATGCTAGAATAAAAAGATAACAAATTTGTTAAACATGAACGGCCATTTATAAAACCATGTTGCGACTCAATTATTAATTTATGTTTTTCAAGATGAAGACGAATTTTATTTGCTATTATAGATTCGAGTAACTTTCCCACAATAGACGTTAGGCTAATTGGTCGATAGTTAGACGCAAGTGATCTATCTCCTTTCTTAAAAACTGGTATCACATTAGCAACTTTCCAAAACTCTGGCACTCTGCCTGACTCTATTGATTTATTAAATATGGTTGACAGTGGGTCACAAAGCTCCTCTTTGCATTCTTTAAGCACCCTGGCAAACACTTCATCCGGCCCTGGGGATTTGTTTGGTTTGAGTTTTACTATTTGTTTAAGAACATCCTCCCTGGTAACTGCTAAACTCGTCAACCTGTCCTCGTCCCCACCCACATAGACTTGTTCGGCTGAAGGCATATTGTTAAGTTCCTCTTTAGTAAATACAGATACAAAATATTTATTAAAAATACTACTCATCTCTTCATCACTATCTGTTATTTGACCTGTCTCAGTTTTTAATGGACCTATCCTTTCCCTAGTCTTAGTACGATATAACTGAAAAAACCCTTTAGGATTTGTCTTTGCTTGCCCTGCTATGCGAACTTCATAGTTTCTTTTTGCTTTCCTTATCTCTTTTTTAACATTTCTAACCAGTTGTACGAATTCCTGTTCTAAAGTGACCTCCCCATTTTTAATCCTTTTGTACCAAGCTCTCTTTTTACCTATAAGGTTCTTCAAATTCTTTGTTATCCACTTTGGGTCATTAGTATACGATCTATTCAATTTGTATGGTATACTACGTTCCTGTGCTTTGTTTAGAATATTCTTAAATAAGTTATATATTGAATCCACATCGAAATCCCCATTTAAGTTACCTATCGCTGGGTTCATGTCTCGCTCCAAGACCGGCCCACACCCCATACCCAAGCCTTTCCAATCAATTTGACCCAAAAAATTTCTTAGGCTATTAAAATCAGCTTTTCGAAAATCTGGCACTTTAACAGAATTTTCTCCTACTGGTCTATTCCATTCTATGCTAAATCTGATTTCTTTGTGATCACTGCTCCCTAGCTCACTCCCTATTTCGATGTCATTAATTTGCGTTTCCCTGTTAGTTAACACTAAATCTAAAATATTATTTTCCCGTGTTGGTTCCTTAATGTGTTGCGTAAGAAAGCAATCGTCAATTAATTCTAGAAAATCTTCTGCTTCACTATTCCCTGTTTTGTTCAACCAGTTTATTCCGCTAAAATTAAAGTCACCCATGACATAAATACTGTTAGATCTAGATGCTCTAGATATTTCATCCCATAGATGCTTTGCTTCCATTCTGTCTAAATTTGGTGGCCTATATATTACTCCTATTATAATATTATTAGCTTTTTCGTTTAATTCAATCCAAATAGTTTCTGTGTGTGGCTCTGTTTTGATTCCCTCTTTGAGACTACATTTCAAATTGTCCCTAACATATATGGCTACTCCACCTCCTCGTCTAATATATCTATCTGTGTGAAATAGTTTAAATCCATATATTTGATATTCAGCTAATAGTTATCTATTTTCTACATTCATCCACGTTTCGGTAAGTGCAATAATATCTATTTTTTCTGTGCAGACAAGAGCATTTAATTCGTTAATTTTATTTCTTAGACTTCTACTGTTAGTGTAATATACCCTAAGTGAATTGTTATTTTGCGGACATTCTCTTTCCCTGATCGTTTTGCCAATTCCTTTCTCCCACAAACACATACTTTTATTACCTCCTTCCTCCAAATCAATTCCCATACCTCTATCTACTAACAGTTTAAACCCAAACAAACACCTCTAACCACTTCTTCTAGCGAGTTCGCAACAGCAACAACCCCAGCTCTCGATAGATGCACCCCATCACGAGCATACATTTCATTTCTTCCATAGAAGTGTTCCCAGTTGTCTATGAAAGATATTGCATTTGATTTGCAATATCTTTCCAGCCGGCAATTGACACCAAGTGCCCTCGATATCCATTCATTTCCCACTCCCTTTCTTGGAAGAATGCCACATATGATCGGGATTCCTCCCTTGCTCCTAACTAACTCTATGGCTGTTTTATACCTCTGAATCAGTTCCTCACTCCTGACTCGACCAACATCATTTCCTCCCACGCTAATGCAAATAATGGGATTGTTCCCATTACCAGCCATAATATCATTCATGTTGTTTATAATATCACCAATGCCAGCTCCGGGATAGCAAACCCTTAACCTGTTCCCCCTATCTCTAGCACAAAACGTTCTATCCAAATACCTTATCTGGGAATCTCCCACAACTAATGTTTGCTTAGGTACTTCCTTTACTTTCTGAGGGGCCTGCGCTTCCTTTCTCTTCGTTGCTTTCCCTTTTGCGCGATCCACAGTCTCTCCACAGCACTCGTCCTCCAAAACGTCAATTGGTTACGCGGCAATTGGTTCCACAAATCAACAACCCTGTTACTGAACCAGTATTTACCCAAGTCTTTCCTAAATCTAAACTTATCCAATTTATACCCATTGTTTCGTGTTCTGTCCTGTGTTGATACTTTTAATACCCTATTAATATCCCCCCGGTTATGTCCATTCACCCACTTGTAAACCTCTATCATGTCACCCCTAACTCTTCGCCTTTCCAGTGAATGCAACTTAAGCTTTGTTAATCTTTCTTCATATGAAAGATTTCTAATTTGGGGAATTAACTTAGTCATCCTACGCTGGACACGTTCAAGTGAATTTATATCCATTCTATAATATGGCGACCAAAACTGAACTGCATAATCTAAATGGGGCCTAACTAGCATTGATCCTTTTGTTTTAAATTCTTACTAATCATAACTCCCAGATCTCTTTCGCAATCTCAACACCATCTAGCTCGTATCTTGTAACTCTATCATCATTACCTAACCTCAGAACTTTACATTTATCAGCATTAAACTGCATCTGCCAATCCTTTGACCATTTCAAAACCCTATCTAGATCAACTTGAAGTGATAGTGAGTCCTCCTCCGAATTAATTTCCTTACCGATTTTCGTATCATCGGCAAATTTGCAAATGTTGCTACTCAAACCTGAATCTAAATCATTTATATATATTATAAACAACAGAGGTCCCAGGACAGAGCCTTGAGGCTCTCCACTTACAACATTTTCCCACTCTGACTTGACTCCATTTATACTAACTCTCTGTTTCCTTTGGTATAGCCATGCCCTAATCCAGTTTAATATAGCACCCCCAATACCATGAGCCTCTATCTTTTTAATCAGTCTTTCATGTGGCTGATGACGGAGGAAAGGGTCCTGAAAGATATTGTTAATAGAAACGTTATCCCTACAGACAAAAAACAGAGGATACAACTGACGATTTACTATAAAACCAGAAAAACGGCCAGCCTACTCATGAGAAACTCTCCAGACACAAAGCAAAACGCTTTAAAAGAGACCAACGTCGTCTATGCCTTCAAATGCCCTCTTGGGGACTGTAAGCTCCAAAAAACCCAGTATATAGGCAAGACAACAACATCTCTTTCCAGGCGTTTAACAATGCATAAACAACAGGGCTCCATTAAGGAACATATAATCTCTTCCCACAACCAAACTATCGCCAGAGAAATCCTAGTAAACAACACAGAAATCATCGATAGATACAGCGATAGCAGATGGCTTGACGTTTGCGAGGCACTACACATAAGAACATAAGAACAAAGGTAACTGCAGAAGGCCTATTGGCCCATACGAGGCAGCTCCTATTCTATAACCACCCAATCCCACTCATATACTTGTCCAACCCGCGCTTGAAACAATCGAGGGACACCACCTCCGCCACGTTACACGGCAATTGGTTCCACAAATCAACAATCCTGTTACTGAACCAGTATTTACCCAAGTCTTTCCTAAATCTAAACTTATCCAATTTATACCCATTGTTTCGTGTTCTGTCTTGTGTTGATATTTTTAATACCCTATTAATATCCCCCCTGTTATGTCCATTCATCCACTTGTAAACCTCTATCATGTCACCCCTTACTCTTCGCCTTTCCAGTGAATGCAACTTAAGCTTTGTTAATCTTTCTTCATATGAAAGATTTCTAATTTGGGGAATTAACTTAGTCATCCTACGTTGGACATCTTCAAGTGAATTTATATCCATTCTATAATACGGCGACCAAAACTGAACTGCATAATCTAAATGGGGCCTAACTAGAGCAAGATATAGCTTGAGAACCACATCAGGTGTCTTAAGAACATAAGAACATAAGAACAAAGGTAACTGCAGAAGGCCTATTGGCCCATACGAGGCAGCTCCTATTCTATAACCCCTCAATCCCACTCATATACTTGTCCAACCCGCGCTTGAAACAATCGAGGGACCCCACCTCCACAATGTTACGCGGCAATTGGTTCCACAAATCAACAACCCTGTTACTGAACCAGTATTTACCCAAGTCTTTCCTCAATCTAAACTTATCCAATTTATATCCATTGTTTCGTGTTCTGTCCTGTGTTGATACTTTTAATACCCTATTAATATCCCCCCGGTTATGTCCATTCATCCACTTGTAAACCTCTATCATGTCACCCCTAACTCTTCGCCTTTCCAGTGAATGCAACTTAAGCTTTGTTAATCTTTCTTCATATGAAAGATTACTAATTTGGGGAATTAACTTAGTCATCCTACGCTGGACACGTTCAAGTGAATTTATATCCATTCTATAATATGGCGACCAAAACTGAACTGCATAATCTAAATGGGGCCTAACTAGAGCAAGATATAGCTTGAGAACCACACCAGGTGTCTTGTTACTAACGCTGCGATTAATAAATCCAAGTGTCCGATTTGCCTTATTACGAACATTTATGCATTGGTCCTTTTGTTTTAAATTCTTACTAACCATAACTCCCAGATCCCTTTCGCAATCCGACTTCGCAATCACAACACCATCTAGCTCGTATCTTGTAACTCTATCATCATTACCTAACCTCAGAACTTTACATTTATCAGCATTAAACTGCATCTGCCAATCCTTTGACCATTTCAAAACCCTATCTAGATCAACTTGAAGTGATAGTGAGTCCTCCTCCGAATTAATTTCCCTACCGATTTTCGTATCATCGGCAAATTTGCAAATGTTGCTACTCAAACCTGAATCTAAATCATTTATATATATTATAAACAACAGAGGTCCCAGGACAGAGCCTTGAGGCACTCCACTTACAACATTTTCCCACTCTGACTTGATTCCATTTATACTAACTCTCTGTTTCCTTTGGTATAGCCATGCCCTAATCCAGCTTAATATAGCACCCCCAATACCATGAGACTCTATTTTTTTAATCAGTCTTTCATGTGGCACTGTATCAAAAGCTTTGCTAAAGTCAAGGTATACAACATCGCAATCCTTACCACTATCAACTGCCTCAACAATGCTAGAATAAAAAGATAACAAATTTGTTAAACATGAACGGCCATTTATAAAACCATGTTGCGACTCAATTATTAATTTATGTTTTTCAAGATGAAGACGAATTTTATTTGCTATTATAGATTCGAGTAACTTTCCCACAATAGACGTTAGGCTAATTGGTCGATAGTTAGACGCAAGTGATCTATCTCCTTTCTTAAAAACTGGTATCACATTAGCAACTTTCCAAAACTCTGGCACTCTGCCTGACTCTATTGATTTATTAAATATGGTTGACAGTGGGTCACAAAGCTCCTCTTTGCATTCTTTAAGCACCCTAGCAAACACTTCATCCGGCCCTGGGGATTTGTTTGGTTTGAGTTTTACTATTTGTTTAAGAACATCCTCCCTGGTAACTACTAAACTCGTCAACCTGTCCTCGTCCCCACCCACATAGACTTGTTCGGCTGAAGGCATATTGTTAAGTTCTTCTTTAGTAAATACAGATACAAAATATTTATTAAAAATACTACTCATCTCTTCATCACTATCTGTTATTTGACCTGTCTCAGTTTTTAATGGACCTATCCTTTCCCTAGTCTTAGTACGATATAACTGAAAAAACCCTTTAGGATTTGTCTTTGCTTGCCCTGCTATGCGAACTTCATAGTTTCTTTTTGCTTTCCTTATCTCTTTTTTAACATTTCTAACCAGTTGTACGAATTCCTGTTCTAAAGTGACCTCCCCATTTTTAATCCTTTTGTACCAAGCTCTCTTTTTACCTATAAGGTTCTTCAAATTCTTTGTTATCCACTTTGGGTCATTAGTATACGATCTATTCAATTTGTATGGTATACTACGTTCCTGTGCTTTGTTTAGAATATTCTTAAATAAGTTATATATTGAATCCACATCGAAATCCCCATTTAAGTCACCTATCGCTGGGTTCATGTCTCGCTCCAAGACCGGCCCACACCCCATACCCAAGCCTTTCCAATCAATTTGACCCAAAAAATTTCTTAGGCTATTAAAATCAGCTTTTCGAAAATCTGGCACTTTAACAGAATTTTCTCCTACTGGTCTATTCCATTCTATGCTAAATCTGATTTCTTTGTGATCACTGCTCCCTAGCTCACTCCCTATTTCGATGTCATTAATTTGCGTTTCCCTGTTAGTTAACACTAAATCTAAAATATTATTTTCCCGTGTTGGTTCCTTAATGTGTTGCGTAAGAAAGCAATCGTCAATTAATTCTAGAAAATCTTCTGCTTCACTATTCCCTGTTTTGTTCAACCAGTTTATTCCGCTAAAATTAAAGTCACCCATGACATAAATACTGTTAGATCTAGATGCTCTAGATATTTCATCCCATAGATGCTTTGCTTCCATTCTGTCTAAATTTGGTGGCCTATATATTACTCCTATTATAATATTATTAGCTTTTTCGTTTAATTCAATCCAAATAGTTTCTGAGTGTGGCTCTGTTTTGATTCCCTCTTTGAGACTACATTTCAAATTGTCCCTAACATATATGGCTACTCCACCTCCTCGTCTAATATATCTATCTGTGTGAAATAGTTTAAATCCATATATTTGATATTCAGCTAATAGTTCTCTATTTTCTACATTCATCCACGTTTCGGTAAGTGCAATAATATCTATTTTTTCTGTGCAGACAAGAGCATTTAATTTGTTAATTTTATTTCTTAGACTTCTACTGTTAGTGTAATATACCCTAAGTGAATTGTTATTTTGCGGACCTTCTCTTTCCCTGATCGTTTTGCCAATTCCTTTCTCCCACAAACACATACTTTTATTACCTCCTTCCTCCAAATCAATTCCCATACCTCTATCTACTAACAGTTTAAACCCAAACAAACACCTCTAACCACTTCTTCTAGCGAGTTCGCAACAGCAACAACCCCAGCTCTCGATAGATGCACCCCATCACGATAGATGGGATGTCTTGTTACTAACGCTTCGATTAATAAATCCCAGTGTCCTATTCGCCTTATTACGAACATTCATGCATTGATCCTTTTGTTTTAAATTCTTACTACTCATAACTCCCAGATCCCTTTCGCAATCCGACTTCGCAATCTCAACACCATCTAGCTCGTATCTTGTAACTCTATCATCATTACCTAGTCTCAGAACTTTACATTTATCAGCATTAAACTGCATTTGCCAATCATTTGACCATTTCAAAACCCTATCTAGATTAACTTGATGTCATAGTGAGTCCTCCTCCGAATTAATTTCCCTACCGATTCTCGTATCATCGGCAAATTTGGAAATGTTGCTACTCAAACCTGAATCTAAATCATTGATATATATTATAAACAACAGAGGTCCCAGGACAGAGCCCTGAGGTACTCCACTAACAACATTATCCCACTCTAATTTAACCCCATTTATACTAACTCTCTGTTTCCTTTGGAATAGCCATACCCTAATCCAAGTTAATATAGCACCCCCAATACCATGAGCTTCTATTTTTTTAATTAGTCTTTCATGTGGCACTGTATCAAAAGCTTTGCTAAAGTCAAGGTACACAACATCACAATCCTTACCACTATCAACTGCCTCAACTATGCTGGAATAAAAAGTTAGCAAATTTGTTAAACATGAACGGCCATTTGTAAAACCATGTTGCAACTCATTTATTAATTTATGTTTTTCAAGATGAAGACGAATTGTATTTGCAATTATTGATTCAAGTAACTTTCCCACAATAGACGTTAGGCTAATTGGACGATAGTTTGACGCAAGTGATCTATCTCCTTTCTTAAAAATTGGTACCACATTAGCTACCTTCCATGACTCTGGCACTCTGCCTGACTCTATTGATTTATTAAATATGGTAGACAGTGGCTCGGAGAGCTCCTCTTTGCATTCTTTAAGCACCCTGGCAAACACTTCATCCGGCCCTGGGGATTTGTTTGGTTTTAGTTTTTCTAATTGTTTAATTACATCCTCCCTGGTAACTGCTAAACTAGTCAACCTGTCCTCATCCCCACCCACATAGACTTGTTCGGCTGAAGGCATATTGTTAAGTTCTTCTTTAGTAAATACGGATATAAAATATTTGTTAAAAATACTACTCATCTCCTTGTCATTATCCGTTATTTGACCTGTCTCAGATTTTAATGGACCTATCCTTTCCCTAGTCTTAGTTCGATATAACTGAAAAAACCCTTTAGGATTTGACTTTGCTTGCTCTGCTATGCGAACATCATAGTTTCTTTTTGCTTTCCTAATCTATTTTTTAACATTTCTAACCAGTTGTATGAATTCCTGTTCTAACCTGACCTCCCCATTCTTAATCCTTTTGTACCAAGAAGTCACATTAAGAAGTCAACACCAGCAATCAACAGCCAATTAATGCACAACTATATTCTACCCACCTCAAGACTCCGCTCCAATATAGAAGCATCAAGAAATATGGACCAATAGGCTTTCTACAATCACTTCCATTCAATACCCATTGTTTCGTGTTCTGTCTTATGTTGATGAATTTAATACCCTATTAATTCCACCTCACTCAAATGTAGATATAAACAAATCAGAGATGTGTAAGTTCTATTCAGTTGTGTATGTGTAAACCAAAGTCTTTGAAAATGTAATAAGTTTTACGAAACGCGCTCAAGTGTCGCGTCAGACTAGAAATAAAAATGAATTTTGGAGAATTGATTTTTGAATTACCACCAGCCGTGAAAAGAAATGTACGAAAGATTGAGAAAATTCGTGTTAGAATTATTAATCTTACTTTTTCGGTCATATTTATTAATATATATATATATATACATATATATATATATACATATATATATATATACATATATATATATATATACATATATATATATATATATATATATATATATATATATATATATATATATATATATATATATATATATATATACATAGGTTGATACAAAAATAATAATGCAAAAAGGTGCTTAAAGGTTATGGATCTCTTGAAGAACACAACAATGGGAAACATTGATGAATGTCACAGACGGGTTCGATCATTGTTGCAAGTCAAACACTTCTTCGAATTCCTCTGAAGTTGGACTAGTGCCCAAGACGCAACAGGCATTTCCCCTCTGAATCGCAACACTGAGGCGCTGGAACACGAAACTTTTTGCTCTCTGGTCTTTTGTAGCGCTGATCAATTTGTCCCCCAACTCCTTCAGGAACTTCAATGCACATTTTCCCCACGAACCGAGGGTCTCCGAGCCGATCGGAACAAAGCTGTAGCAGTGTGCTAGACCTCTGTATTTAATAATTTTCTGCGATTCCCTGATATATATATATATATATATATATATATATATATATATATATATATATATATATATATATATATATATATATATATATATATATATATATATATATATATATATATATATATATATATATATATATATATATATATACATATATATATATATATATATATATTTATATATATATATATATATATATGTATATATATATATATATATATATATATATATATATATATATATATATATATATATATATTTATTTATATATATATATATATATATATGTATATATATATATATATATATATATATATATATATATATATATATATATATATATATATAATTGTGGTTGCAGTATTAGCGTAATTTTGGTAGAATTTGATGAGTGACGAGGCTGTTGGTGAGTGATAGCCGTCGCTCTGTCGAGTAACGTAATTCTCTGGAGTGTTTTTCGGCCTGCGGGATCGATAAATCACTCACCCATGTGATTTAAGGAGTGCGAGATCTCCTTAGTGTTCCCAGAAACGTTTGATAGCTGTAGGCTACATGTGTCAGCCGTAATTATATATATATATATATTATCGTAGTGTCACGGTGCCCAGTGTTATTGTGTTATTTACTGTGGTGATTGCAATGTGTGGACCTGTGTTCTAAGGGGTTATTTAGAGCGCACTGTTGGTCATTTGCAACAGTAAGTAAGTGTTGGGCAGTATTCTACTAGGAATTTAGAGTACTTGCCGTGTGTGTTATTACAAAGGGGTTGTCAATTATGGTGATTGTTGCAAGTGTTGAGCAATCACCGTATGTGATTGCAGTTCAGTAAAGTCATTGTGGGGCAGTGTTTTAGAGGGTTTATGTCCTGTATGTTATTTTACTAGGTTCTGCAGTATTGTCATTGCAACCGGATTGTAACGTAAATCACTGTGATTTGTCATTGTCGTGGGTGAACTCGGCTGTAGACGAGTACTTGGGTTTTATATTCTCCTGTTTATCTGGTAGAACATCGAAGTCCAGTATTCAGTGAGGTGATTGCGAGGCAATTAATATAACGTAACCAAGGAAACGCTCTTTGCTTTAAGAAAATTTGTTCTTTGACAATTTGAGTAACGTAGAATACGTTTGGCTTAATTTACTTTCTTGCAAAGCAGCTACGGTAGTCTCAGGGAGCCTAGCCATCAGCCAGGTAAGATATAGAGTATTGTCTGTCGTAATTAACGGTCAGTGGGCCGGGTAATTGACGTGTTTCAGGAAGTCAAAGTAATTAACCTCGATCCTTGCTTGATCGACTCACACGAAGGCTACATTGTTCCATTAATGTAACGTCGTTATTTATCTGTCCGGAAGTACCGGCACTTGATTGACTCGTGGGAGGAGTAACGTCATTTTAGAATAACGTAAACGTGGTGCCCAATTACTGTTATTAGCCACTTGAATAGGTCTGAGTATGGAAGGCTTAGACGGAATTCATACCTTAATGTAAATTGCTGAGCCAGTGTGAAAGGTTGCGTATTTAATTGATTAATTATTGATCTTGATGATAGTAATTAATTACCATAAAAGTAATCACGAGTGATTACCGTTCTCTTAGCATGTTGGACATTGTAAATCAGAGTTTACCATCGCTTAGTGATTAGTAACCGATTAACGTAAATTAACGTAACTAGTAAAGAGACTAATCAGCTGTCTAATGCCAGTAATACAGGCATTAATGGGATTTTCTCACTGAATGCTCGACGGGTAGAGTGTTGTGTAATTTCCGCGTTACTAGTGACAGTTGTAAGAGTTATTAAATTAACGTGAATGTTGTTATTACGTAAATCAAATTGTTATTGATTGTTGATCGTCAGGGGGACGGAGTGTTAACATAAGGATTAATATGAGGAAGGGATACTGGAGTTGCCAATGAACCAATTAGTCATTGTTGTCATTGAAAGGCTACTGATTTGATTGCATTGCAACCGCTATTGCAGGTGTAGACTGCACTGAGGCGTAGAACAGTTAGGAGGTTACTGGAGACGTGTTTCAGAATCCACTGTGTCATTTGTTGTAATTGTGATTTTAGATCTGTTAGTTCTTGTTTCTTGTTGATTCCTCTGTGATCACGCTTATGTTCGAGTTAGTTCATTATGCAGTCCGAGGGGCTGGTGTCTAGCTGTCATTGATAGTGTCACAGGAAGGATTTCGAGTAACATCATTGATATTTCTTTTTGTTTTGTTGTAGTAGTTAGTACTATATTGAATAAACTATGTTGTTATAGTTAACACTGTCTTTTCGTTACACCCCACACATTATTATTGCCCTGCAAGTGTACTGTCACACTCGACTATAAAAATTGAGACTGATTCAGAGTTTTGGACCAAATATACGGCACCACACAACAATAAATTATTGTTGTGAGAGCCCAGGACCAACTCGTTAGATTCATTTCGGCGAATGGCGAAGGTCAGCGACCAAGTGGAGGGGATTTCAATTTTATTGGGTGTCTCAGCGTTTGCTCGCGCGTAGTCAATTGTTCATATATGGTCCTAGAGTGAGGAATGAGCAGCTTACTACACTTTGTGTGTTAGCTAAGCAAGTCCTTCCTCAGGTGACCTAATTGAATATCACGACAGGAATAAAGGTTAAAGAATAAATAAAATTCTTAAACATTTTCCGAACTCAATTCCTCAACCATTTCACTTATTCCACTAATCTCAAACTCTCACACTGTGATCATTCATTCCCACGGGAGATTCGAGACCGATTTCACTTATGTCTGAATCGTTCAGAGTAAGTACTAGGTCGAGTCTTGCTGGTTCATCGTTGCCTCTCATTCTCTTGGGACCCTTGACAGGCTGACTTAAAAAGTTTTTAGTCGCCAGGTCCAACAGTTTTGCTCTTCATGTTTCCTCACCTACATGTGGTTCCTTGTTTTCCCAGTCTATCCTTCGGCGATTAAAGTCCCCAATTATGAGCAGATGGGAGCAATTTCTACAGGCAGCAGCGGTTGCTCTCTCAATTATAGTGCTAACTGCTATGGTGTTTCTGTCATACTCTTGCCTGGGTCTTCTTTCATTTGGTGGTGGGGTTATATATGACTGCTACTACTACTCTTGATCCTCCCATCGTCATGGTACCTGTTATAAAGTCTCTGAACCCTTCACATCCCGGAATTACCATCTCCTCGAAACTCAATTCCTTTCTCATCAGTAGAGCCACTCTGCCTCCTCCCCTTCCTTTCCTCTCTTTACCTATTACACTGTAGTCCTGGGAAAACACTGCCTTCATTATGATTACTGAGAGTTTTGTATCTGTGAGTCCAATTACATTTGGGTTTACTTCCTGTGCTCTTTCCCTAAGTTCAGTTGTCTTGCTTGTAATCCCATTTATGTTCGAGTACATTACATTGAAGCTGACTCTCCTCTGTCTATTCTCAGTTTCTATTGATTCTCCTGGAGTTGGAGGGCAGGAGGTGTCATGGGGTGGGAGGGCCTAGCAAGGAGGACCTGGGAGGCTAGAAGGGTATTAGGTGGTGTGGCTGAAGGGGTCGGGGGTTGAGGGTTAATTAGGGCATGGGATGAGGAAGCAGGAGGGGCATGTGGTGGGAGTTCACGGGTTGGGGTTTGCAGGGGAGACGGGGTTGGGTTGACCAGGAGGCTGGAGGTTAGGGAGGGAAAGGGAGCCTGGGGAGGGGTGGAGTCAAGGAGGAAGGGGGGTTGGGGTAGGAAGGAGAGCTTGGGGTGGTGGAACTGGGAAGGGCATGGGCTGGAGAAACAAGGGAAGGTCATGGGGTGAAGGAACAGGGAGGGCCTGTGGAAGGGGTTGTGGAAGAAGACGGGCATGGGGGGGAACATGGTGGGCCTGGGGTCAGGGAACAGGGAGGGGGCATGGTCTGAAGAGGAACTTCACTGTCTGGGGAGGTGCAGGTGATTGTTGAGGGATGACTATTGAGATGGATGATGAGAGGCTTCTGTTATAAACAACCCTGGGGTTACTGGCCTGTTGGTGGGGGGGGGGATTCCCACTCCCCTCTGAGGTTCCTGGAGCTACTGATCTGAGTCTTGTGACTCCCATATTCTAAACCCTTTCTTGGCGTCTCCTCCTTGCTTCTGCAGCCTTCCTTCCTTCTCTCTTCCCTCGTCATGTCCCTTTGCAGAGAGACGTCATCACATCCCCCTAACCTCATAAATCTGCTCTTTCTGGATAGGATTTTTTCTTTTATTACCTCGTTCATTAGAACTACCTTTATCAGTCGTTTCCTTTTCTTCTTGTAGATGCCCAGTCTGAAAACCTTCTCTATGTTGCCATTTGCCTCTTCCATATCCAATCTCTCCATGATCTCTGTCATTGTTGCTCGGTCCCCCCTTCTCATCTCCTCCCGACTGGATCCTTCTGGTTCCTGTACTCCTACAATTATAACTGTTTTTTTCCTTTCCAACATTTGTTCAGTACATTTTGCACCTTCCTGTGAGGTAGCTGCTTTCATAGCTTCTGCCTCTAAAGCAGGCTTGGCACTTTGGATGTTTTGCAGTATTTCTGCAAACGAGAGTCCCCCCCTGGAAGGCGCCCTCCATCAGCTTCGTACCCTGTCTCCAGGAGGTTGCATACCTTGTACTGGTTTGAATTCTGATTTTTCCCTCAAGGCGGAGCACATTGCTGCTAGTGTTGGAAGCAGGTTTAGTATGAGAGAAATTTCTATTAGCTTGAGAATAGACACAGTTCATAAATATTAAATGGGTAACCAAGGGGAGAGAATGATTTGTAAATAAAGGAAATTTTAGAATTAACAAACTGAGGGTCGCAGATGTGTAGAGCGCAGAGGAAGAGAGAGACGAGGACACTTTTCTTAACAGAAGGAGGATGGTAGGAAAAGAAGTGAATGTACATGTCACTATGCATGGGTTTACGGTAGACAGAGAAAAAGAACCCGGGCACAGAGCTTGACGTGAACGTCAAGAAAAGGAAAGAGGGAATTAGATTTCCATTCAACTTTGAAATGTATTGAAGGATCCAGATTGTTCAGAGAGGAGAGGAGAAGAAAAGCTGGAAAAGACTAAGGTCATTGGGCCATTAAGCAAAAATATCATCAACAAAGCGAAGCCAGAGAGAGGGACGAGTATCAATAGAAGGATAAAGAACAGTTTCGAAGTATTCCACGTAGAGATTGCATGAACAGGGGAAAGAGGGGAACCCATAGCGACACAGAAAGTTTTTGAGAAATATTTGCAGTTGAAAGAGAATGAGTTAGAATCAACACAGAGTCTGATGAGTTCGAGGAAAACGTCAATGGGAAGCAGGCGAGGAAAAAGGCCCTCAGTCGCCTTCTGTCTAAGGAAAGAGAGAACGTCATCGAGGGGGAACAGTAGTGAACAGAAAATCGACATCAAGACTAGGCATCTTATAAGAGGGTTGCAAGCGCAGTCTTTCTATGAGTGTCCTGAGAGTGGCAAAGGTGGGCAGGAGAAAAAGGACCAAGGTAAGGAATCAGAGTTTTAGCTAGCCAGGAGGCAAGAGGGTAGTCGACAGAGCCCCCTTGAAGAAATGATAGGGTGAAGAGGAGCACCAGGTTTATGAGTCTTAGGTTGATCATACAAATAAGGAAGAGAAGGGCAGATGACTCGAAAACGATTAATAAGATCGAAGTCAGGAGGGTAAAGACGAGAGAGCTGTCTTAGTTTGCGGTTGAAGAAAGTTTTATGGCAATCCAAAAAATTAGAAGTCAGGGAAGTAAGACATTTGCTTTCTGGAGGTAGCCCACACGCTCAAGGACAACCACCGAATTGCCTTTGTCGGAAGGAAGGATAAGAATAGAGTTGTTAGATTTCAGGGAGGCAAGGGCAAGCTGGAAGTAAAATTAAGGGGCAGGGAGCTCAAAAAATATTCGAATAGAAAATTAATTGAAAACGTTACACAAATCTCGAATTTGTCGCTACTCCACCATCCCCTCGTCCTCCCCTCAATCTCCTACTCCCGTCCCCTCGACCTCCCTACCATTCCCCCCCCTCCCCCGTCCCCTCGTCCTCCCTACCATTTCCTCTCCTCCCCCTATCCCGTCATCCTCCCCACTATCCCCCACGCTCCTCTCCCCTTGTCATCCCAACCATTCTCCATTCTCCTCGTCCACACCATCCCCAACTCCCCTGTCCCCTCGTCCTCCCCCACCATTACCCCCCTCCCCTGTCCCCTCGTCCTCCCCACCATTCCCCACTCCCTCGTCTGATGATCAAATGATCTGATGTTCCCATCAGAAAATTGGGAACATCAAATAATCTGGGGCTAGATTCACACAGATGTTAGGCAAACACTTACGAACCTGTATTCTTCTCAATCTTTGGCAGCTTTGTTTACAATTATTAAACAGTTAATGAGCTGCGAAGCACAAGGAGGCTGTTTATAACAATAACAAAAGTTGATTGACAAGTTTTCATGCTTGTAAACTGTTTAATAAATGCAACTAAAGCCATCAAAGATTGAGGAACGATGTACACTTTCGTAAGTACTTGCATAACTGCTTCTTGAATCTGGCCCCAGATGTCCCCATAACTGAAATATAAGAAAAAAAGTTCAAAAAACGAAATGAAAAATAACGGAAAAATTGAAAAAATAAACTATACTCAAGAAATGAACGGTATGGTTAACAACACAGCTCAATTCCAACGCAATGTCACAAAAATAATTGAATCAAAATTAAAATAAATCGAAATTTATGAAAATTCCATTTATCAATGAAATCAGACACATTGAAATTGAATTGTAACATATTTAGCATAGCATGTGTTGATCTTATGTGCAACAGATGCCGCTGTTTATCAAAAACGCATGTGTTTACCTGTCACAGGGGTGGCATCTATATAGTAGGTATATGAAAAGATGCGCCTATTCAAATACAACATTGTGTCACAATTTCAAAACAATCAGTGAAGAACTTTCGGAGATTACTGCGTATGTTGCTCTTACGACCAACAGATGGCGCTGTTTTTCAAAATAAGCATGTTTTTTCTTGTCACAGGTGAGTTATGTATATGGCAGGTATATAAAAAGACGCCCATATTCGAATGCATCGTTGTGTCATAATTTCAACGCAATCGGTAAAGAGGTTTCGAAGATTTCCCTCACATGAAAAACACAGTTTTTCAGAAAAAAACTATATATCTATATATATAGGCATCTATATAGTATGTATATAAAAACGTGCTGGGATGAGAATGGAATGTGGTGTAAAAATTTCAAAGTAATCAGTGAAGAAATTCCGGAGATTAGCGATTATGAGCAAACGAACATTTCCATTTTTATTTATATAGATTGCATAAAAGCACTTGTATAATAGACATAACCCAAGATGTAAGATGATTACGAATTCTTGAAACAATCCACATAAAAAGGAAAAACCTTCCATGAAAACTCAAATTATGGAACTATTCATCTACCCACCATGAGAGTAAGAACAAGATCGGAACATGAAGATTAAAACATAGAAGTCATTGCTCAACATGCTATGAACAATTCACGTGAATCATGGGCCTTACGTGCTTTGGGTCCTATTTTCGCCTTTTTCTTCAAATTTTAACACCTTATTTTCTCCTCTTTATGCCTTATTCTTGTCCCATTTGTATTGGTCTATTTTGTCTACACCTGACACCCTCCCCCCTAATGGTATAAATCTAATATCCCCTGTACTTTAAAATCACTTGAGAATGAACCATGTAGGTTCGAAACATTGAGTAATTTTATAACACGTGTAATACAGTATATATTTATTGATTTTTCTTCACCTCGAACGAATGTAGTGATCTGTACACCGCTCATAGCCCTCCCCTTCCTCTTCCCCTAGATATGGCCTGAGACGCCCGCACAGTGTCACATGCCTGCCCTTGACGTGTTTATGACCGATGTCGGCTCGAAGGAAGGGAAAGGGGAACAAGAGAAGGAAAGGCGAACGAGGGGAGGTAATGGGAAGGTGTCAGGAGACATATTTTTCCTGCTCTCTCGTGCACTGAATGAAGTACGAAATTGCATAGTGCACCAGTGATGTGCACCGTGATTCAACTTTCTGAATATAACTTTTCCACAGTCGTGTTGGGTGTCGTTAAACAGCCTGTGACATTTGGTAGTCATTGATGTCATTTTGATCGCTGTATCAGGTCTGTGAAAGAAATTACAGGAAGGAGTTGATTTCAGGGCAATTTTTTTGTACAAGTCAAGTGTAGAGAGGGAGGTATGGGGGATAACGACTGTAGACCTCCCCCCCCCTATCACATGTCCACCTCGTGAGAGAGAGGAGGTAGCGGCGTGAGGCAGGTGCGCCATTGGCCAAGGCTCCTGGGCCTCAGGAATGCTGAACCGTGATTGGTCAAGACGCTGAGGGGGTGCCGCATGTTATCCCCGGGGCCGTCTTGGCTGGAAAAAATATTCTTACCAAGAACGTTGCTATGGGAGGACGTACTTTCCCGTGCTAGGCAAGGCATCGGGAAATCCCGCCTGCAACGTTACTAAAGTCACGCCTATCATCTTGCTATCTTTCCGGGAGCCGTCCGTAAGAATTCGGTAGTTCGGAAAGGTTCACCGAACGTGTGCACTGAGACATCTAAGCCGTGTGTTTATGAGATGCCATCTCAGAGCAACTGGACTGAGTGAGGCTGTTAATTATCGGCCTAGGTTAGTGACATCCGCCGTCTATGGTATCTGTGCTTGAAGATCCTGCAGTCAGACGTGCTAGAGAAGATTTCAGTGTTATGAGAGAAACCTTAAATTTCTAATTCCGTGGAATTAGAAGGGAACATTGAAGGACTCCGTCTCGTGTACCGTGTAACACCGTGGACCATCGCATCCTGTGGTACCGTGTCAAGTGGAAGGGCGTGGTACCGCATCCCAGCTGTGTAATCTGTTGTGCGCGCACCCTGGGCTGCCTAAGCCGGCGTGTTCGCGCCACCTGGTCTCTGTGTGTGGAGCTAACACCGTGGTCTAGGACCCATGCTCCAACTGACCACATGTAGGAAGTGAGGACGCCTACGTCATCATCCAGCAGCAGCAGTGGGAGTGAGATTGGCGCGTATGTATGTGAGTGTGTGTGGCGGGCCCGCGAGATTGATGTAAGTACACTGTTTCCGTTTTGGGTAATAAAGCTCTGAAGCTGGTTTCGCACCCAGTGTTCCGTCTGTCCTCTGTCCCAAGTCGACCACCTAGTCAGGTGAATGGGAATTGGAGACGTGTGAGTTTACCCTGGTTGCCGTCACCAAGTTGAGGTTGAGCCCAACTGTTAGGTTGACGTGTGTGAGGACACATACAGACACATTCAGTGGTGGAGTAAAGTGAGTTTTATTTGTTTCCATTTTCTCTGTGAGTTCCATTTGTTTCCATGTGCCGTGTATGTAATTTGCTGTAATTTGATTCCCCTTTTCCAGCAGTGAAAGTAGTAACAGGGAGGTTTCCCTTGGTTATAAAAAATTTCCATTATTATATTGGCCAGCGCTTATTTTACTGTTGTGTTGTGGTAAAGTGTGAATTATTGGTGGATAATTTACTGGGGAAGTCATTTACAAGTTTTGCCGTGAGTGGCAAGGATGTAGTGTGATGTACTGTGTTGTACCGTGTGTAAACCGTAGACAAGTTGGTCCTTGGTGGAAGGCGTTGTGTACTGTGAAGGATTCTGTGAGAATTAAAGTCATTTAACGTCACGGGGGGTCACGATTTACTTAACGAAGTCACTTGTTTCGTTGAACATTGTTGTCATTAATGTAGAGACGTGTAAAGGCAACAGTCACAGTGAAGTTCATGCAGTGGAGGAATTGTCAAGTGAAGACTAATGTAGTGTTAACGATTTAACGAGCTGTCGTTAATTTTTTTTTATTTCTATTTTTACATGCAAAGCATGCAATTTAAATACAATAAAAACGAGAAAAAAACACAGAAAACATAACAAAATAAAACAATAGACCACCGGCCAGAAGGGCCGACAGCTCAGTACAACAAAATACAAACCCGATATATGCAGTGAAAAACACAGACATCAAGACACAAAATAGAAAACAATTGTCAAACAAGCAAGCACAGTAACATTTTAAAACAAAACATCATAAAACAAAACAAACATCAAGATGCATAACAGAAAACATAAAAATACAAGCACAATACACAACAACAACAAAAAAAATAATAAACAAGTACAACATGTAAAGTAATAATTAAAACACCAGTGCAAACGTACAGCACAGAAACAAGACATGAATAAAAACACCCACACCAAACCAACCGCCCCGCAACAAACCAATAATAAACAAGCAACCCATGCAAATCCGAAAATAAACATAGGTACATACATAACAACAAACACGCATCGGCCTGAAGGACCGAGAACAAAATACAACATAAAGGACATCATGAAACAAAACAAGAAAATTGCACAGCACACAACAAGCTAAGAATAAAAACACATGCGAGCAATGCAGAAGGATAACATACATGTCAAAGTAAAATCAGTTTACATAATTGCCCGGGAATGGGGATACCGCACATTAAACGCTTCCCAAATCAGCCACCTCCCCCAAATGGCTTGACCCACCACCGGGGGCGCCATGTGAATCGGAACCCTGGCAACAAACACTCGCAGACAGGAAACCCATATGGTGTCCCTCTGGACGCGAGTAACCGCCACCCTATCCCATACACCAGGAGCCCGCTCATCAGAAAAGTCCTCCGGCTTCTCAGACAGCAGGAACTCGGCAACCCAGGCCTCCAGGTCGTCCACAGTAGGGGCCCGGACAGAGGGCACCACCACAGGGACACCAGCGGCCACGGGCACACCACCAGACGACTGCAGGGAACCATGGGCGCGCGCATCCTTTCTCAAAGTCACCACCAGGCCACGCTCAGCACCAGCATCCTCACCACCCCCGGCACCGGAACCCACCACACACCACTACGGAGAGCCCCCGGGCGGGGAAGGAACAGGAGGCACACCCAAGACACAGGCACCAGCCCCAGCAGGCACATGTACCTCCGCCACCACCAACCGTGGAGACAACGACTCATCCGGAGCCACGCTCTCAACACCTGAAGACACACAGTCAATGAAGTCCCCAACATCAGCCCAGGCAGTAGACGAACGCTTGGAACGTTTGGGCTCTGGCCGGATATCGTCAGAGCCAGAAGCAGATCTAGAAGCACGGGCACCACTAGCCGGACGAACCGACGCCCGACGCAGAACGGCAGCAGCCTCTACCACAGGAGGAACCTGACCACACACAGCAGGAGGCTCCGCAGCCACCCCACCGTCCAGCACAGCAGGGACCCAAGGCGCGGACGCAGGGCCAGGATCCGCATCCGAAGACAAGGAAGCAGACGGCGATGCTCCACAGGGATTACCAGGAAGGTCCACGGGATCGGCAGGGCCAGAGACATGGACAGGAGGAACATCCGACGGCACCGCAACACCCAGAGGTGGGTCTGCGACAACCGGGGGAATGTCGGGTGACGCTGGGGAAGCCTCAGCAGCGAACGGGACACTCACCTCCTCACCCCTGGAGTCCTCCTACAGAGGGAGCGGCAGGAAATCCTCTTCACGGAAGCGACCGGATCAGCACCACACCCGGCAGCCTGATGCCCCAACAAGCCACACCGGAAGCTAGTACAGGGTTGTCGGGCATAAATCACCCACACGTAGTATCCCAACAGCCGGACAGAGGACGAAATGTTCGAACTCAGTCGCATCCCGAGGGTCCGAATGTTGGTCTTCACACCCGAATACGTGCCAGATGAAAGTGAGTTCATCCGCACACTCATGTACCTCTGGAAGAATCGCCGGAAGAGAGTCTCAGGAAACTCCATGGGGGTGCCATGAACACTGATATACGTCACAGCACCACTACGGTCTGAAATGGTCACAGACCCAGAGCCTTCCTGCAGCTGCAAAGTACGTCCCTCGTAACTCCGTAGAAAAGCACGGTACACCGCCTCACCCACAAACTTGATGATGACACGGTGAGCAGTGACCAGCTCAACACCATATATGTCCCGAACCGGGACTCGAAGCATGTCACTCAATACCATGTCCACCAGCAGGTAACCAGCACGGCCAGTAAACTCCATTCCCATGGAGTTTAACCGCACGACAGCGAGAATAGGGCCGCCCATCGCAAAACACGCCACGTCCCCACCACCAGGAATAACTCATGCCTCTTAGTTCTGGGACTAGTCTAGTAGCATACCTTTGGACTTTTTCCAGCTTCGTCTTGTGCTTGACAAGGTACGGGCTCCATGCTGGGGCCGCATACTCCAGGATTGGTCTTACATATGTTGTGTACAAGATTCTGAATGATTCCTTACACAGGTTCCTGAACGCCGTTCTGATGTTAGCCAGCCTCACATATGCCGCAGACGTTATTCTCTTTATGTGGGCTTCAGGAGACAGGTTTGGTGTGATATCAACTCCTAGATCTTTCTCTCTGTCTGTTTCATTAAGTACTTCATCTCTTATTCTGTATCCTGTGTCTGGCCTCCTGTTTCCACTGCCTAGTTTCATTACTTTGCATTTACTCGGGTTGAACTTCAACAGCCATTTGTTGGACCATTCACTCAGTCTATCTAGGTCATCTTGTAGCCTCCTACTATCATCCTCTGTTTCAATCCTCCTCATAATTTTTGCATCGTCGGCAAACATTGAGAGGAACGAATCTATACCCTCTAGGAGATCATTTACATATACCAGAAACAGTATAGGTCCAAGGACTGACCCCTGCGGGACTCCACTTGTAACGTCTCACCAATCTGAGACCTCACCCCTCACACAAACTCGTTGTCTCCTGTTGCTTAGGTACTCCTCCATCCACCGGAGTACTTTCCCTTTCACTCTAGCCTGTGTCTCCAACTTTCGCACTAGCCTCTTGTGTGTCACTGTATCAAAGGCTTTCTGACAGTCCAAAAATATGCAGTCTGCCCACCCTTCTCTTTCTTGCCTTATTTTTGTTGCCTGGTCGTAGAATTCAAGTAACCCTGTGAGGCAGGACCTGCCATCCCTGAAACCATGTTGATGCTGTGTTACAAAATTCCTTCGCTGCAGATGCTCCACTAGTTTTTTTCGCACAATCTTCTCCATCAGCTTGCATGGTATGCTGGTTAGGGACACAGGCCTGTAGTTCAGTGCCTCCTGTCTATCCCCTTTCTTGTATATCGGGACTACGTTAGCTGCTTTCCAAATATCTGGCAGTTCCCCTGTTGCCAGTGATTTGTTATACACTATGGAGAGTGGTAGGCACAGTTCTCCTGCTCCTTCCTTAAGAACCCAAGGGGAGATTCCATCTGGGCCTATAGCCTTTGTCACATCCAATTCTAGTAAACACTTCCTTACTTCCCCGCTGGTAATCTCAAACTCTTCCAGTGGTTCCTGGTTAGCTATTCCCACACTTACCTGGTTGATACCTGGTTGATGGGGTTCTGGGAGTTCTTCTACTTCCCAAGCCCGGCCCGAGGCCAGGCTTGACTTGTGAGAGTTTGGTCCACCAGGCTGTTGCTTGGAGCGGCCCGCAGGCCCACATACCCACCACAGCCCGGTTGGTCCGGCACTCCTTGGAGGAATAAATCTAGTTTCCTCTTGAAAATGTCCACGGTTGTTCCGGCAATATTTCTTATGCTTGCCGGGAGGACGTTGAACAACCGCGGACCTCTAATGTTTATACAGTGTTCTCTGATTGTGCCTATGGCACCTCTGCTCTTCACTGGTTCTATTCTACATTTTCTTCCATATCGTTTACTCCAGTACGTTGTTATTTTACTGTGTAGATTTGGTACTTGTCCCTCCAGTATCTTCCAGGTGTATATTATTTGATATCTCTCTCGTCTTCTTTCTAGTAAGTACATTTGGAGGGCTTTGAGACGATCCCAATAATTTAGGTGCTTTATTGCATCTATGCGTGCCGTATATGTTCTCTGTATTCCCTCTATTTCAGCAATCTCTCCTGCTCTGAAAGGGGAAGTGAGTACTGAACAGTACTCAAGACGGGACAACACAAGTGACTTGAAGAGTACAACCATTGTGATGGGATCCCTGGATTTGAAAGTTCTCGTAATCCATCCTATCATTTTTCTGGCTGTCGCAATATTTGCTTGGTTATGCTCCTTAAACGTTAGGTCATCAGACATTATTATTCCCAAATCCTTTACATGCTGTTTTCCTACTATGGGTACATTTGATTGTGTTTTGTACTCTGTATTATGTTTAAGGTCCTCATTTTTACCGTACCTGAGTACCTGGAATTTATCACTGTTAAACATCATGTTATTTTCTGATGCCCAGTCGAAAACTTTATTAATATCAGCTTGAAGTTTTTCAATGTCCTCAGCCGAGGTAATTTTCATACTGATTTTTGTGTCATCTGCAAAGGATGATACGAAGCTGTGACTTGTATTTTTGTCTTTATCTGATATGAGAATAAGGAAAAGCAGCTGTGCAAGGACTGTACCCTGAGGTACAGAGCTTTTCACTGCACTTGGACTAGATTTTATATGGTTGACAGTTACTCGCTGAGTCCTGTTTGACAGAAAACTGAGTATCCAGCGTCTTACTTTACCGGTTATTCCCATTGACTTCATTTTGTGTGCTATCACGCCATGGTCACATTTATCGAAAGCCTTTGCGAAGTCCGTGTATATCACATCAGCATTCTGTTTCTCTTCTAATGCCTCAGTGACTTTGTCGTAGTGCTCAAGTAGCTGTGAGAGGCACGATCTTCCCGCTCGAAATCCATGTTGGCCTGGGTTGTGAAGGTCATTGGTCTCAATGAAATTGGTGACCTGACTCCTAATCACTCTCTCAAATACTTTTATGATGTGCGATGTTAGTGCAACTGGTCTATAATTTTTTGCCAATGCTTTGCTCCCTCCCTTGTGTAGAGGGGCTATGTCTGCTACTTTAAGTGCATCTGGTATCTCCCCCGTGTCCAAGCTCTTCCTCCACACTATACTGAGTGCCTGTGCTACCGGCACTTTGCATTTCTTTATAAATATTGAATTCCATGAGTCTGGACCTGGGGCCGAGTGCATGGGCATGTTTTCAATTTCTTTTTCAAAATTTAGTGCGCTCGTGTTTATATCAGTTATATTTACAGGGGTTTGAATATCCCGCATAAAGAAATTGTCTGGATCTTCCACCTTCATGTTGTTTATTGGAGTGCTAAACATGTCCTCATACTGCTTTTTTAGGATTTCACTAATTTCTTTGTCACCCTCCGTGTATGAACCTTCACTTGTACGAATAGGTCCAATACTGGCAGTGGTTTTTGCTTTTGATTTCGCACATGAGAAGAAATATTTTGGATTTTTTTTTATTTCCTGAATGGCTTTCTGTTCTAACTGCCTTTCTTCAGTTTCATATGAGTGTTTCAATTTCCACTCGATTTCTTCAATCTCCCTATTTAAATTATTCCTTCTTTGACGGGAAATTCGTGTCTGCATAAGCAGTTCCGTTATTTTTTCCTGCGTTTATAGTGTCGTCTGCGTTCTCTTTCTACGTTAGATCTCTTTCTGGCTTTCCTCAAAGGAACATGTTTCAGACAGACTTGATACGCTTCTGAAGTCAGTTTTTCTATTCCTTCTGTAGGACTTGTATTACTTAGAACAGTTCCCCATGGAATGTTTGTAAGTTCCCTGTTTATTATCTCCCAGTCTATCCTTTTATTATTAAAATTGAATTTACTGAATAGCCCCTCTCGCTTTATCAACGTTTTAGGTCTATTCTGAGTATTGATGGTCGTTTGCACTTCAATGAGCTTGTGATCTGAATATGTGGTATCTGATATCGTAATGTCTCTGATAATGTCTTCATTCTTCGTAAAGATCAGATCTAGAATATTTTCATTTCTCGTTGGCTCCGATATCTGCTGATTGAGTGAAAATTTGTCACAGAATCTAAGTAGTTCTCTAATCTGTGGTTGGTTAGGTCCTGATAGATTTCCTGGTATAATATTATTGTTTGCTATTTGCCACCTGAGACTAGGCAAGTTGAAGTCACCTAGGAAGATAATATCAGGTATCGGGTTCTCCAAATTATCAAGGCTATTCTCTATTTTGCTTATCTGTTCTGTGAATTCCTCAGCCGTTGCATCTGGCGGTTTGTATATTAGTATAATCACTAAATTTATTTTCTCTATTTTTAATCCCAGTACCTCTACCACCTCATTTGTAACGTTTAGGAGCTCCGAGCATACAAGGTCTTCCCTAATATACAGACCCACTCCTCCATGTGACCTAATTTTCCTATCGCACCTGTATAGGTTATATCCTGGATTCCAGATATCACTGTCCAACAATTCCCCTGCATGGGTTTCTGTGAAAGCTCCAAATACTGCATTTGACTCCGAGAGGAGGCCATTTATGAACTGTACTTTGTTGTTTGTACTTGTTTTCAGTCCTTGTATGTTGGCAAAGATGAATGAGGTTACTCTATTAGTGATAGTTTGAATGGGAGACTTTTTCGGCAAGTCCATTATTCGTGGACATAATGAGTTTGTTCTGACCAGTACTGATTGTTGTAGGGCAGTTGTCTGTCGTAATTGTAGTTCCCTTTCGGTGGGTAATTGTATCTGTAATTCTGGAATGCAAGTGGATCTGACATCCAGTTCCATACTTACCTCTGGAATTTCTCCTTGCTCTAAGGTGACGACCTCCTGGAATTTCTTATTAAATTCCTCACGCACTTCCTTGTCATTTGTAGTGAATCCTTCCGCCCCTATTCCCTATTGGACTATTGGACTCTATTGGGCCTATTGGACTCTATCATATCTACACTTGAAACTGTGTATGGAGTAAGCCTCCACCACATCGCTTTCTAATGCATTCCATTTGTCAACCACTCTGACACTAAAAAAAGATCTTTCTAATATCTCTGTGGCTCATTTGGGCACTCAGTTTCCACCGGGTCCTCTTGTTCGTGTGCCCCTTGTGTTAAATAGCCTGTCTTTATCTACCCTATCAATTCCCTTCAGAATCTTGAATGTGGTGATCATGTCCCCCTTAACTCTTCTCTCTTCAAGCGAAGTGAGGTTTAATTCCCGTAGTCTCTCCTCGTAGCTCATTCCTCTTAGCTCGGGTACTAGTCTGGTAGCAAACCTTTGAAACCTTTTCCAGTTTAGTCTTATCCTTGACTAGATATGGACTCCATGCTGGGGCTGCATACTCCAGGATTGGCCTGACATATGTGGTATACAAAGTTCCGAATGATTCTTTACACAAGTTTCTGAATGCCGTTCATATGTTGGCCAGCCTGGCATATGCCGCTGATGTTATGCTCTTGATATGTGCTGTAGGAGATAGGTCTGGCGTGGTATCAACCCCCAAGTCTTTTTCTTTCTCTGACTCCTGAAGAGTTTCCTCTCCCAGATGATACCTTGTATCTGGCCTCTTGCTCCCTACACCTATCTTCATTAAATTACATTTGGTTGGGTTAAACTCTAATAACCATTTGTTCGACCAATCCTTCAGCTTGTCTAGGTCTTCTTGAAGCCTCAAACAGTCCTCTTCTGTTTTAATCCTTCTCATAATTTTAGCATCGTCCGCAAACATTGAGAGAAATGAATAGATACCTTCCGGGAGATCATTTTCATATATCAGAAACAAGATAGGACCGAGTACAGAGCCCCGTGGGACTCCACTGGTGACTTCACGCCAATCGGAGGTCTCACCCCTCACCGTAACTCTCTGCTTCCTATTGTTTAGGTACTCCGTTATCCACTGGAGCACCTTACCAGCTACACCTGCCTGTCTCTCCAGCTTATGTACCAGCCTCTTATGCGGTACTGTGTCAAAGGCTTTCCGACAATCAAAGAAAATGCAGTCCGCCCAGCACTCTCTTTTTTGCTTAATCTTTGTCACGTGATTGTAGAATTCTATCAAGCCTGTAAGGCAAGATTTACCCTCCCTGATCCCATGTTGGCGATTTGTCACGAAGTCCCTTCTCTCCAGATGTGTTACAAGGTTTTTTCTCACAATCTTCTCCATCACCTTGTATGGTATACAAGTCAAGGACACTGGCCTGTAGTTCAGTGCTTCTTGCCTGTCGCCCTTTTTGTATATTGGGACCACATTCGTCGTCTTCCATATTTCTGGTAGGTCTCCCATCTCCAGTGACTTACTATACACTATGGAGAGTTGCAAGCAAAGTGCCTCTGCACACTCTTTCAGTATCCATGGTGAGATCCCATCTGAACCAACAGCCTTTCTAACATCCAAATCCAGCAGGTGTCTCTTGACCTCCTCTCTCGTAATTTCGAGCTCTTCCAAGGCTGCCTGGTTTACGTCCCTTTCTCCTAGCACAGTGACCTCACCTTGTTTTATTGTGAAGACCCCCTGGAACCTCTTGTTGAGTTCTTCACACACCTCTCTGTCATTCTCTGTATACCTGTCCTCGCCTATTCTAAGTTTCAATACCTGTTCTTTCACTGTTGTCTTCCTTCTGATGTGACTGTTGAGTAGTTTTGGTTCGGTCTTGGCTTTGTTTGCTATATCATTTTCAAAATTTTCTCTGCTTCTCTTCTCACCCTGAAGTACTCATTCCTAGTTCTCTGGTATCTCTCTCAGCTTTCTGGTATTCTGTTATTCCGGAAGTTCCTCCACGCCCTTTTGTTTAGTTTCTTCGCTTCCATACATGCCCTATTATACCATGGATTCTTCTGTTGCTTCTCGGATTTTTCCCTTTGGACGGGATGAACCTGTTTACTGCCTCCTGACACTTTTGGGTAACATAGTCCATCATACCCTGTACAGACTTATCTCTGAGGTCTGTGTCCCAAGGTATTTCACTTAGGAAACGTCTCATCTGTTTATAATTTCCCTTTCGGTATGCCAGCCTTTTGATTCCTAGTTCTTTTCGGGGGGAGATAATTCCTAGCTCTACCAGGTACTCAAAGTTCAATACAGTGTGATCACTCATTCCCAAGGGTGCTTCCATCTTGACTTCCCTTATATCCCACTCATTTAGGGTAAATATTAAATCAAGCATTGCTGGTTCATCTTCTCCTCTCATTCTTGTTGGTTCTTTGATGTTCTGGAGAAAGTTTCTTGTTGCCACGTCCAGCAGCTTATCTCTCCCTGTTTCTGGTACTCCATGCGGGTCTCTGTTCTACCTATCTATCTTCCCATAGTTGAAGTCTCCAATTATTAGTAGTCCAGATCCATTCCTGCTAGCAACAGAAGCTGCTCTTTCTATTATGTTAATGGTGGCCATGTTGTTTCTATCATATTCCTGTCGAGGTCTTCTGTCATTTGGTGGTGGATTATATATGACTACGACTATAATTTTTTTCCCTCCATTTGTTATGGTACCTGCTATGTAGACACTGAAACCTTCACAGCCCTCAATAACCATCTCCTCAAATTCCCAGCCTTTTCTTACCAGCAGAGCTACACCACCCCCACCTCTTCCTTCCCTCTCTTTCCTCATAACATAATCGTCCTGTGGGAACTCTGCGTTTATTATTGTTTTCGTTAGCTTTGTTTCTGAGAGGGCTATTATGTCTGGGTTTTCCTCTAATACCCGTTCTCCAAGCTCATTTGCTTTATTTGTAATTCCATCTATGTTAGTGTACATTACTTTGAGGCTCACTTTCTTCTGTCCCTTCTCAAATCGCCTCCTTGGTGAGTGTTCTGCTGGTGGGGGAAGCTGTTCCATGGGTGTGAGGACCTGTGAGGTGGATAACAGGGTCTCAGAGGATACTGGGATGAGGGGCGGGGGATCCAGTGAAGGAGGAGGGACAGGGAGGGGATGGGGTGAAAGGGGAGGGAGGACAGGAAGGAAAGGGGAGGAGGGAGGACTCGGTGGGAGGAGGGGAGGGGTATAAGGGTGGGGATTGGGTGTGGGGGGAGGGGAGGGGTATAAGGGTGGGGATTGGGTGTGGGGGGAGGGGAGGGGTATAAGGGTGGGGATTGGGTGTGGGGGGAGGGAGATTTGGCTGAACATTTGAGTGGGGGCAGGGAGGGTTTGGGGTAGGGGGATTTTCTATGCAGAGGAGGGTGGCGGGGTTGTCCTCCCCTCTGGTGTTACTAGGTAGTTGGTTGTGGGTTCCCCCCTCGCCTCTGGGGGTGTTGTGTTAGGAGCTGTGACTTCCTGGTTTTCCCCTCTCGCCCTGCGCCTCTTCCATGCTTCTGCTGCCACGGCTCTCTCCTCCCTTGTCATGTCTCTCTCGAGGAATACATTTTTGAATTTTCCCACGTTTTTCAGGGAGCTCTTCCTTGATAGAATCTTCTCCTTTGTGCTCTCGTTTGCAAACACTATCTTTATCACTCGGTCTCGGTCTTTGTTGTACCAACCTAGCCTGAAAACCTTCTCAATGCTATGCTTAGCCCCTTCAATGTCTAGTGACTTTAGTACTTCATTCACTGCTGCTTTGTCCTTGTCATTCCACTCTGTCCTATTTGACCCTTCCTGCTCTTTAATACCCACAGCAACCACTGGTCTGTTCCTTTCCAGCAGTTGGCTAGTGGAGCGTGGCGCCTCCTGTGAGGTGGCTGCTTTCATGACCACCACCATCACTGCAGTCATTACTTCAGAGTTATTTTTTTTTAGTATTTCTGCAAATGTTGCTTTTATTGTGGCATTGTCATCCAAAAAATTATTACCACCTTCTCCCTGGATGATTTTCTGAGTCTCAGCCTCGATACCATTCTCTTTGAGAGCTCTAATCTCCTCCTTTGCTGCTGTCAGCTCTCTTTTCAGGTTGCTTATTTCGTTCTTCATTTCCTGCATCATTTCTTGCATCTCACTCTTGATGTCCTCCAGAAACTAGGCAAACATTTCCTTCATTTCGTCACCTTGACTCTTCCCTGTTCCCCTGGTACCTCTTGCTGTCATGCTTGCCCCAGTTCGTATAGTTGTGCTGTGATAGGATTTGTCAGGAGGGCAGAGCGAGATGGAGGAGGGAGGGAGAGAGAGAGAGAGAGAAAGAGATAGAGAAAGAGAGAGAGAGAAAGGGAGAGATAAATGTGTGGGTGGGGGCGATCCGACCCTTCCACTGAAGTGAGAAGAAAGTAGAAGGGGAGGGGGGGAGGAGATGGAGAGAGAGCAGGGAGGGAGAGAGAGACGGAGAGAGAGGAGAGGGAGAGAGATGGAGAGAGCAGGTGAGGAAGAGACAGGGTGAGGGAGAGAGAGGAGGAGGTGTGTGTGTGTGTGTACTCACCTATTTGTGCTTGCAGGGGTTGAGCTATGGCTCTTTGGTCCTGCCTCTCAACTGTCAATCAACTGGTGTACAGATTACTGAGCCTGCTGGGCTCTATCATATCTACATTTGAAACTGTGTATGGAGTCAGCCTCCACCACATCACTGCCTAATGCATTCCATCCGTTAACTATTCTGACACTGAAAAAGTTCCTTCAAACATCAAAAATAATGTCAAACATAATGAAATGGATACCTTTATCATTTCACAAGAAAAAAAATAAAAAATATTGATAGTCGGGAAACTTGGCTTATTAGGCAAGTCGGGCCTTGCATAGTAGGCCAAGAACTGCGTTCTGGCTACTAGGTACGACATATATATATATATATATATATATATATATATATATATATATATATATATATATATATATATATATGTCGTACCTAGTAGCCAGAACGCACTTCTCAGCCTACTATGCAAGGCCCGATTTGCCTAATAAGCCAAGTTTTCCTGAATTAATATATTTTCTCTATTTTTTTTCTTATGAAATGATAAAGCTACCCATTTCATTATGTATGAGGTCAATTTTTTTTATTGGAGTTAAAATTAACGTAGATATATGATCGAACCTAACCAACCCTACCTAACCTAACCTAACCTATCTTTATAGGTTAGGTTCGGTTAGGTAGCCGAAAAAGTTAGGTTAGATTAGGTTAGGTAGGTTAGGTCGTCGAAAAAACATTAATTCATGAAAACTTGGCTTATTAGGCAAATCGGGCCTTGCATATTAGGCTGAGAAGTGCGTTCTGGCTACTAGGTACGACATATATATATATATATATATATATATATATATATATATATATATATATATATATATATATATATATATATATATATATATATATATATATATATATATATATATATATATATATATTATTAAATATGACCGAAAAAGTAAGATTAATAATTCTAACACGAATTTTCTCAATCTTTCGTACATTACGCTTCACTGTTGGAGGTAAATCAAAAATTAATTCTCCAAAATTCATTTATATTTCTAGTCTGACGCGACACGGGCGCGTTTCGTAAAACTTATTACATTTTCAAAGACTTTAGTTCACAAATACACAACTGAATAGAACTTACGTATCTCAGATTTTATATCTACATTTGAGTGAGGTGGGAGGGGTGATGTGGCATTAACACAAGACAGAACAAGAGGGGATATTAATAGGGTATTAAAAGTATCAACACAAGACAGAACACAAACAATGGGTATTGAATAGGAGTGTTTGTAGAAAGCCTATTGGTCCATATTTCTTGATGCTTCTATATTGGAGCGGAGTCTTGAGGTGGGTAGAATATAGTTGTGCAATAATTGGCTGTTGATTGCTGGTGTTGACTTCTTGATGTGTAGTGCCTCGCAAACGTCAAGCCGCCTGCTATCGCTGTATCTATCGATGATTTCTGTGTTGTTTACTAGGATTTCTCTGGCGATGGTTTGGTTGTGGGAAGAGATTATATGTTCCTTAATGGAGCCCTGATGCTTATGCATCGTTAAACGCCTAGAAAGAGATGTTGTTGTCTTGCCTATATACTGGGTTTTTTGGAGCTTACAGTCCCCAAGTGGGCATTTGAAGGCATAGACGACGTTAGTCTCTTTTAAAGCGTTCTGTTTTGTGTCTGGAGAGTTTCTCATGAGTAGGCTGGCCGTTTTTCTGGTTTTATAGTAAATCGTCAGTTGTATCCTCTGATTTTTGTCTGTAGGGATAACGTTTCTATTAACAATATCTTTCAGGACCCTTTCCTCCGTTTTATGAGCTGTGGAAAAGAAGGGGAATATAAACCTGGATATGCGTATGGAAATGTCAAGACGCACAAGCCTGGAAACCCACTTCGGCCAATCATTAGCCAGATACCCACACCCACGTACAGACTGGCGAAGCGACTCAACGGCCTGCTGACTCCTTATGTTCCTTGCGCCTTCAGCCTGAAGTCTCCAAAGGAATTGTTGACTTACTGCGGGGCACACGGGCCACAGGGATAAGAGCCTCGTTGGACGTAGAATCGCTGTTTACCAACGTACCTGTGGACGAGACAATCGGAATGATAGCCGACAGAGTGTATCGTGATCCAGCCTGTACTCCTCTTGACATACCAGAAAATATTCTGAGGAAACTACTCCAAGCTTGTACTAAAGAGGCACCCTTCTTGAGCCCGGATGGGCACATGTATAAGCAAGTAGATGGGGTCGCCATGGGTTCTCCCCTAGGTGTCCTGTTTGCAAACTTCTATATGGGTACCATCGAGCAAAAAGTCTTAGTCGACATGAACTTGAAACCGGCCATATACTGCAGGTATGTTGACGACATTTTTACACAGGTACCTGATGTCTGACATCTGCAGGAGCTGAAGGAGGCATTTGAGCAGAGTTCCGTGCTGCGTTTCACTTACGAGATGGAAAAGGATGGGAAGCTGCCCTTTCTAGATGTAACAGTCATGGAAAAGGGCAGAGTTTTCCACACTGCAGTCTACACTAAGGAAACAAACATAGGAAAGTGCCTAAATGCCAGCAGCGACTGCCCTGACAGGTACAAGAGGAGTGTTGTTAACGCATATGTCGACCGTGCTCTCAGCCACAGCTCAGAATGGAAGCAAGTCGACGAAGAACTCTGTAGGGTAAGGCAGGTCCTAGTCAATAACGGCTTCTCCAAAGGTTTCGTCGAAGACATCATAAGAAGGAAAGTGAAAAGCCATGCAACCTCTGAAGAGACAACTAACACAACACCTATACCCCCTATTAGACTATTTTACAGGAACTTCTTTTCCACAGCTCATAAAACGGAGGAAAGGGTCCTGAAAGATATTGTTAATAGAAACGTTATCCCTACAGACAAAAATCAGAGGATACAACTGACGATTTACTATAAAACCAGAAAAACGGCCAGCCTACTCATGAGAAACTCTCCAGACACAAAACAGAACGCTTTAAAAGAGACTAACGTCGTCTATGCCTTCAAATGCCCACTTGGGGACTGTAAGCTCCAAAAAACCCAGTATATAGGCAAGACAACAACATCTCTTTCTAGGCGTTTAACGATGCATAAGCAACAG
This sequence comes from Procambarus clarkii, assembly GCF_040958095.1. NCBI lineage: Eukaryota > Metazoa > Arthropoda > Malacostraca > Decapoda > Cambaridae > Procambarus > Procambarus clarkii. Next base: position 6,205,432 of record NC_091215.1, on the reverse strand, counting down.
GGCTCCATTAAGGAACATATAATCTCTTCCCACAACCAAACCATCGCCAGAGAAATCCTAGTAAACAACACAGAAATCATCGATAGATACAGCGATAGCAGGCGGCTTGACGTTTGCGAGGCACTACACATCAAGAAGTCAACACCAGCAATCAACAGCCAATTATTGCACAACTATATTCTACCCACCTCAAGACTCCGCTCCAATATAGAAGCATCAAGAAATATGGACCAATAGGCTTTCTACAAACACTTCTATTCAATACCCATTGTTTGTGTTCTGTCTTGTGTTGATACTTTTAATACCCTATTAATATCCCCTCTTGTTCTGTCTTGTGTTAATGCCACATCACCCCTCCCACCTCACTCAAATGTAGATATAAAATCTGAGATACGTAAGTTCTATTCAGTTGTGTATTTGTGAACTAAAGTCTTTGAAAATGTAATAAGTTTTACGAAACGCGCCCGTGTCGCGTCAGACTAGAAATAAAAATGAATTTTGGAGAATTAATTTTTGATTTACCTCCAACAGTGAAGCGTAATGTACGAAAGATTGAGAAAATTCGTGTTAGAATTATTAATCTTACTTTTTCGGTCATATTTAATAATATATGTCTACAGGAAAGACTGCTACCAAAATATACTAATATATATATATATATATATATATATATATATATATATATATATATATATATATATATATATATATATATATATATATATGTCGTACCTAATAGCCAGAACGCACTTCTATGCCTACTATTCAAGGCCCGATTTGCCTAATAAGCCAAGTTTTCATGAATTAATATATTTTCTCTAATTTTTTTCTTATGAAATGATAAAGCTACTCATTTCATCATGTATGAGGTCAATTTTTTTTTATTGGAGTTAAAAATAACGTACATATATGACCGAACCTAACCAACCCTACCTAACCTAACCTAACCTATCTTTATAGGTTAGGTTAGGTTAGGTAGCCGAAAAAGTTAGGTTAGGTTAGGTTAGGTAGGTTAGGTAGTCGAAAAACAATTAATTCATGAAAACTTGGCTTATTAGGCAAATCGGGCCTTGAATAGTAGGCATAGAAGTGCGTTCTGGCTATTAGGTACGACATATATATATATATATATATATATATATATATATATATATATATACTTCTTCGAATTCCTCTGAAGTTGGACTAGTGCCCAAGACGCAACAGGCTTTTCCCCTCTGAATCGCAACACTGAGGCCCTGGAACAAGAAACTTTTTGCTCTCTGGTCTTTTGTAGCGCTGATCAATTTGTCCCCCAATTCCTTCAGGAACTTCAATGCACATTTTCCCCACGAACCGAGGGTCTCCGAGCCGATCGGAACAAAGCTGTAGCAGTGTGCTAGACCTCTGTATTTAATAATTTTCTGCGATTCCCTGAAAGAAGCAGCACCACCGCTTTCACGTGTGCTGTAGTGGAGGTAGGTACTGGCCAGTGTGGCAGCGCACGTGTAGTCCCATACCACTTGCTTACCATCCTTCCAAGGTAGCAAGGTGACCCCATCAGGGCGCTTCTGAGGGTCGTTAGGTCTGGATAAGTGTGGTTCTCTTTGTGCCGGGCAGCGGGCTGTGGCGAGGCTCCTCTTGATGATGTCGTTGACTTCTTCATGTCTTGCAATTTTACCCTGTGATTTACGACATACCAGACCATGACGACCATATTGGTCTGCCATCGCAGTTCCGCAGATGCACCTATGTTCGGTGAGGATGGGGGCGGCAAGGCGAAGGGCAACTCCAATGCGGAGAGCGTCATGACTGAGGCGAGTTCCCAGGGCTGCATTGGGCACAGCAAATAAAAAATCCCCGGCGTGGGGTGCTGTTACCGCTAGGAGGCGGGCTTTGTTTTCAGCATCAGCGTTGTCAATCATTGCTGTGACAGTCTTTTCCATTATGGGGCTATCCCAGTGGGCCTGCTTGTGGTCGGGGTTGAGGGTGTGCAATGGTGTCCCATTGTCTGGCTGCTTCGATGAACGTTTGATCATGAGTTCCCGCTGTCTCTCTCATACGCTCTGGTAGGATCTGCCCTACCAATTCGTTGGCTGCTGTACATGAGGATAAGAATGCTGGAAGTGCTACCTCAGTTGCCTTTCGTATGCCTATCCCTCCAAATCTCACTGGTAGTGTTGCTTGGTCCCACTGACTGTCATCTAAATCTAGGTTGAGCGCCTTCCTGAATATTGACCTGAGGAGCTCATCATATTGATTTAGAAGTGGGTTACCAAAAGTTGGTGCACACCTTAAGAAGTATGTTAGCCTGGGCAGGGTAAGGCACTTTGTGAGAAGGTAGAGGGCATCGTGGGAGTCCAAGTCCCCAATTCTCTCTTCCATCCTCTTTAGGTCTCTAAACTTTTCGTCAAGGACTGCAGCAATGGCATTGTGGCCCAGAGGTGCTCCGAGTAGTGTGCTGTCGGTAGGTTTAACGACTGAGGCTTCTGGTAGAACTGATTTCACTGCTCTAATGATTACTTCACTAGATGCAATAATTTCGCACTTGGAGGGGCTAAGAACGAGACCCATGGACTCCCCCCGTGTCTTCACCAGCTGTAAGTCTTCTAGCAGGGAATCTTGTGTGCCTGCCAGAGTGCCATCATCCAGGAACCAGATGTTGAGCTCGCTGGACAGTATATATATATATATATATATATATATATATATATATATATATATATATATATATATATATATATATATATATATATATATATATATATATATATATATATATATATATATATATATATTAGTATATTTTGGTAGCAGTCTTTCCTGTAGACATATATTATTAAATATGACCGAAAAAGTAAAATTAATAATTCTAACACGAATTTTCTCAATCTTTCGTACATTACGCTTCACTGTTGGAGGTAAATCAAAAATCAATTCTCCAAAATTCATTTTTATTTCTAGTCTGACGCGACACGGGCGCGTTTCGTAAAACTTATTACATTTTCAAAGTCTTTAGTTCACAAATACACAACTGAATAGAACTTACATATCTCCGATTTTATATCTACATTTGAGTGAGGTGGAAGGGGTGATGTGGCATTAACACAAGACAGAACAAAGTGTGGTATTAATAGGGTATTAATTTCATCAACACAAGACAGACCACGAAACAATGGATATTGAATAGAAGTGTTTGTAGAAAGCCTATTGGTCCATATTTCTTGATGCTTCTATATTGGAGCGGAGTCTTGAGGTGGGTAGAATATAGTTGTGCAATAATTGTCTGTTGATTGCTGGTGTTGACTTCTTGATGTGTAGTGCCTCGCAAACGTCAAGCCGCCTGCTATCGCTGTATCTATCGATGATTTCTGTGTTGTTTACTAGGATTTCTCTGGCGATGGTTTGGTTGTGGGAAGAGATTATATGTTCCTTAATGGAGCCCTGTTGCTTATGCATCGTTAAACGCCTAGAGAGAGATGTTGTTGTCTTGCCTATATACTGGGTTTTTTGGAGCTTACAGTCCCCAAGTGGGCATTTGAAGGCATAGACGACGTTAGTCTCTTTTAAAGCGTTCTGTTTTGTGTCTGGAGAGTTTCTCATGAGTAGGCTGGCCGTTTTTCTGGTTTTATAGTAAATCGTCAGTTGTATCCTCTGATTTTTGTCTGTAGGGATAACGTTTCTATTAACAATATCTTTCAGGACCCTTTCCTCCGTTTTATGAGCTGTGGAAAAGAAGTTCCTGTAAAATAGTCTAATAGGGGGTATAGGTGTTGTGTTAGTTGTCTCTTCAGAGGTTGCATGGCTCTTCACTTTCCTTCTTATGATGTCTTCGACGAAACCATTGGAGAAGCCGTTATTGACTAGGACCTGCCTTACCCTACAGAGTTCTTCGTAGAACTCTGTAGGGTAAGGCAGGTCCTAGTCAATAACGGCTTCTCCAATGGTTTCATCGAAGACATCATAAGAAGGAAAGTGAAAAGCCATGCAACCTCTGAAGAGACAACTAACACAACACCTATACCCCCTATTAGACTATTTTACAGGAACTTCTTTTCCACAGCTCATAAAACGGAGGAAAGGGTCCTGAAAGATATTGTTAATAGAAACGTTATCCCTACAGACAAAAATCAGAGGATACAACTGACGATTTACTATAAAACCAGAAAAACGGCCAGCCTACTCATGAGAAACTCTCCAGACACAAAACAGAACACTTTAAAAGAGAATAACGTCGTCTATGCCTTCAAATGCCCTCTTGGGGACTGTAAGCTCCAAAAAACCCAGTATATAGGCAAAACAACAACACCTCTTTCTAGGCGTTTAACGATGCATAAGCAACAGGGCTCCATTAAGGAACATATAATCTCTTCCCACAACCAAACCATCGCCAGAGAAATCCTAGTAAACAACACAGAAATCATCGATAGATACAGCGATAGCAGGCGACTTGACGTTTGCGAGGCACTACACATCAAGAAGTCAACACCAGCAATCAACAGCCAATTATTGCACAACTATATTCTACCCACCTTAAGACTCCGCTCCAATATAGAAGCATCAAGAAATATGGACCAATAGGCTTTCTACAAACACTTCTATTCAATATCCATTGTTTCGTGTTCTGTCTTGTGTTGATGAAATTATACCCTATTAATACTCTTGTCCTGTCTTGTGTTAATGAAATTAATAGCCTATTAATGCCACATCTTGTTCTGTCTTGTGTTAATGCCACATCACCCCTTCCACCTCACTCAAATGTAGATATAAAATCGGAGATGCGTAAGTTCTATTCAGTTGTGTAGTTGTGAACTAAAGTCTTTGAAAATGTAATATGTTTTACGAAACGCGCTCGTGTCGTGTCAGACTAGAAATAAAAATGAATTTTGGAGAATTGATTTTTGATTTACCTCCAACAGTGAAAAGAAATGTACGAAAGATTGAGAAAATTCGTGTTAGAATTATTAATCTTACTTTTTCGGTCATATTTAATAATATATATATATATATATATATATATATATATATATATATATATATATATATATATATATATATATATATATATATATATATATATATATATATATATAAATATAAATATAAATATATATATATATATATATATATATATATATATATATATATATATATATATATATATATATATATATATATATATATATATCTATATATATATATATATATATATATATATATATATATATATATATATATATATATATATATATATATATATCTATATATATATATGTCGTACCTAGTAGCCAGAACGCACTTCTCGGCCTACTATGCAAGGCCCGATTTGCCTAATAAGCCAAGTTTTCATGAATTAATTGTTTTTCGACTACCTAACCTACCTAACCTAACCTAACCTAGCTTTTTCGGCTACATAACCTAACCTAACCTATAAAGATAGGTTAGGTTAGGTTAGGTTCGGTCATATATCTACATTAATTTTAACTCCAATAAAAAAAAAATTGACCTCATTCATAATGAAATGGGTAGCTTTATCATTTCATAAGAATAAAATTTGAGAAAATATATTAATTCAGGAAAACTTGGCTTATTAGGCAAATCGGGCCTTGCATAGTAGGCCGAGAAGTGCGTTCTGGCTACTAGGTACGACATATATATATATATATATATATATATATATATATATATATATATATATATATATATATATATATATATGTCGTTCCTAGTAGCCAGAACGCATTTCTCAGCCTACTATGCAAGGCCTGATTTGCCTAATAAGACAAGTTTTCATGAATTAATGTTTTTTCGACTACCTAACCTACCTAACCTAACCTAACCTAACTTTTTCGGCTACCTAACCGAACCTAACTTACAAAGATAGGTTAGGTAGGGTTGGTTACGTTCGGTCATATATCTACGTTAATTTTAACTCCAATAAAAAAAATTTATCTCATACATAATGAAATGGGTTGCTTTATCATTTCATAAGAAAAAAAATTGAGAAAATATAATAATTCTTGAAAACTTGGCTTATTAGGCAAATCGAGCCTTGCATAGTAGGCTTAGAAGTGCGTTCTGGCTACTAGGTACGACATATATATATATATATATATATATATATATATGTCGTACCTAATAGCCAGAACGCACTTCTCAGCCTACTATTCAAGGCCCGATTTGCCTAATAAGCCAAGTTTTCATGAATTAATGTTTTTTCGTCTACCTAACCTACCTAACCTAACCTAACCTAGCTTTTTTTGGCTACCTAACCTAACCTTACCTATAAATATAGGTTAGGTTAGGTTAGGTAGGGTTGGTTAGGTTCGGTCATATATCTACGTTAATTTTAACTCCAATAAAAAAAAATTGACCTCATACATAGAGAAAAGGGTTGCTTTATCATTTCATAAGAAAAAAATTATAGTAAATATATTAATTCAGGAAAACTTGGCATATTAGGCAAATCGGGCCTTGAATAGTAGGCTGAGAAGTGAGTTCTGGCTACTAGGTACGACATATATATATATATATATATATATATATATATGTCGTACCTAGTAGCCAGAACTCACTTTTCAGCCTACAATGCAAGGCCCGATTTGCCTAATAAGCCAAGTTTTCATGAATTAATATATTTTCTCTAATTTTTTTCTTATGAAATGATAAAGCAACCCATTTCATTATGTATGAGGTCAATTTTTTGTTATTGTAGTTAAAATTAACGTAGATATATGACCGAACCTAACCAACCCTACCTAACCTAACCTAACCTATCTCTATAGGTTAGGTTAGGTTAGGTAGCCGAAAAAGTTAGGTTAGGTTAGGTTAGGTAGGTTAGGTAGTCGAAAAGCAATTAATTCATGAAAACTTGGCTTATTAGGCAAATCGGGCCTTGCATAGTAGGCTCAGAAGTGAGTTCTGGCTACTAGGTACGACATATATATATATATATATATATATATATATATATATATATATATATATATATATATATATATATACAAACTATATATATATATATATTAGTATATTTTGGTAGCAGTCTTTCCTGTAGACATATATTATTAAATATGACCGAAAAAGTAAGATTAATAATTCTAACACGAATTTTCTCGATCTTTCTTATGTTTCTTCTCACTGTTGATGGTAATCGAAAAATCAATTCTCCAAAATTCATTTTTATTTCTAGTCTGACGCGACACTTGAACGCGTTTCGTAATAACTTATTACATTTTCAATGACTTTTAGTTTACACACACACAACTATTACCTGCAAACACTAAACAGAGTTCTTACTATGCTATGATTTAAACCGCTTTTATTTTTCATTTTATACCCGCATTTTGGGTGAGGTGATATGTTACAACAGTTTTGGATGAGGTGAACAAAACTTTTAACACAGGATAGACCACGAAACAATGGGTATTGAAGGTATGAATGGAAGTAATTGCAGAGGGCCTATTGGCCCATATTTCTTGATGCTTCTATATTGGAGCGGAGTCTTGAAGTGGGTAGCATATAATTGTGCATTAATTGGCTGTTGATTGCAGGTGTTGACTTCTTGATGTGTAGTGCCTCGCAGATGTCAAGCCGCTTGCTATTGCTGTATCTATCGATGATTTCTGTGTTGTTTGCTATGATTTCTCTGGTGATGGTTTGGATGTGGGAAGAGATTATATGTTCCTTAAGGAGCCCTGTTGCTTATGCATCGTTAATCACCTGGAAAGAGATGTTGTTGTCTTGCCTATATACTGAGTCTTTTGAGGCTTACAGTCCCCAAGAGGGCATTTGAAGGTATAGACTACGTTGGTCTCTTTTAAAGCGTTCTGCTTTGTGTCTGGAGAGTTTCTCATGAGTAGGCTGGCCGTTTTTTTGGTACCAAAAACTCTATTCTTCTGTATAGAAAAAGTGGATTTCGCAGTTAAGAAGGCTCACTTGGATTTGGAATTTCTACAGACCTGTAAGGTGCATCGTTTGGTCCTAAGATTCCTCAGGTTTAAAGTGTATTCCGACAAATTTGCGTTAACAAGTGAATATAATTCTTGGTTATTAAGATTGTTGGACTTTGAAATTTCTGAAAAGCAGAAGCGGGTAAATAAGTTGAAAAGTGAATTGCACATGAACTTGGAGAAATTCAAGATCTTGGTTTCCTGGGTTGATTTTGCATCCTTAAAATGTAAAAATGAAAATTATTATGATAAAAGGGTTGAAAAATGGGTAGACTTATTCACGGGAAGAAAATGCGGAACTTGGGTATACCTTCATTTAATTCGGTGGTCCCTGATAAGGTGGTTTTCAATTTCTCAAAGAGAATTTTGTCTCCCATTGAGAAAGAACTTCTCTCTCTGGGGTTAGACTTCGGGTTGACATGTAAAAACCCTAAATTTGTTAATCATTTTTTAGGTTTTGAGCGGTTATGCAATACATTGAAAACTTGTACCCTAAGGACTGGTACAAATTATAGTTGGACCAATATCATCAGCACTGTTTCTTCCTTAGCACATGAAGTCTTTAATGACTTTGGGAAATATAAATCTACATTCCCTCCTTTTGACAAAAGGAAATTGGATTGTATTAATGGCTTAAAGAATGATAGTAGTATTTGTATTACTAGACCAGATAAAGGTAGGGGTATAGTGGTTTTGGACAAGTAAGATTATGTGAATAATGTTGAAAGGTTGTTAGAAGACCCCTCTAAATTTAAGTTGGTTTATATAGACCCCTTTTCGTATATTTTGAAATGTGAGGATAAACTAGAGTTTTAAGAAGTCTGAAAGATTCTCTTTTTGATTATACAAAATTACTTGCAACTGGCTCTAAGCCAGGCATCTTATACGGGTTACCTAAAGTTGATAAAACAGGTATACCGATTCGTCCTATTTTATCAGCGATTGGCACTTTTAATTACAAACTGGCAAAGTTTCTGGTTCCATTATTAGAACCATTAACGCATAATGAATTTACTGTGAGAAATTCTCTGGATTTTGTAAAAGAACTTTCCTCCTCAAATTTTGAGTTCCCAACTATAATGACCAGTTTCGATGTTGAATCACTCTTTACTAATATTCCTTTGTTGGAAACCATTAATATTTGTGTAAATCAATTATTTGCTGACACTAATTTAGTGTCTGGATTTTGTAGTAAAATATTCGGACGGCTGCTGGAAATAGCGATTAAAGACTCCCTCTTTATGTTTAATAATAAATATTATAAACAAATTGATGGAGTAGCAATGGGGTCTCCCTTAGGTCCTGCACTGGCTAATGCTTTTTTGAGTTTTCATGAAATAAATTGGCTTGATAAATGTCCTTTGGCCTTTAAACCAGTCTTGTACAGGAGATATGTAGATGACACTTTTTTGTTATTTAAGGACCAATGTCATATTGAGAAATTTAGAGAGTATCTTAATGCACAACATAGTAATATACGTTTTACTGCAGAGTGTGAAGTGGATAATTCATTGTCGTTTCTTGATGTCAAAGTGAATAACCTTAATGGGTTCAACACTAATGTTTTTAGGAAACCAACTTTTACTGGTTTAGGTTTAAATTTTAATTCTTTTGTTCCTGATATTTTTAAGAAAAATGCAATTAACACTCTATTGAATAGGGCCTTTGTTTTATGTTCAAATTGGAATAACTTTGATCAAGAAATTAATTTTCTTCTGAATTTTTTTCAGATAATGGTTATCCTTTGCATATGGTTTATACCTTTATAAGGAATTTCGTAAATTAGAAGTTTCACCCATCGTGTAAGATTACTACAGTAGAAAGGGATATTAATTATATTAAATTACGATTTTATGGCACTATTAGTTTTTCTGTAAGGAGTCGTTTGAGGAGACTGTTGCAGCATTGTTATCCTTAAGTAGACTTTAGATTTATTTTTGTCAACACAAATACCATAGGCTCTTATTTCAGATTTAAAGATAAAGTGCCTACCCCCCTGTGCTCTAATGTTGTATATATGTATAATTGTTCCAGCTGTAATGCTGGATATATTGAGAGTTCCATTCGGAACTTTAAGATTAGGATACTTGAGCACCGGGGAGTATCTTTTAGGACTGGATTACCATTGTCTAAATCAGCATTTTCGGAGATTAGAAACCATTGTTATGAGTTTGATCATTCTCTGCTGGAATCTGATTTTAAAATTCTGGACACTTGTATGTATAGCCAGTCAGATTTGAGAGCAATGGAATCCTTATATATAAAGGAGCTGCGACCTCTGTTAAATAGCAACCTTTCGGCTGTTCAATTGTACACTGTATAGTGCACAGTAGGCACTGTAATTTGATTTATAGTTCATTCTGGTAGTTTAATTTTATTATAATTTTGTTTAGTTTACCATGTCTTTGCCTTTTCTTACTGATTTCAAGTCTTGACATTGTACATTATTATAATCTTTTATTTAGGATATATAATACATTTTTTGGTATTTAGTTTTATTTAATATTTGAGTTTTTATAAGATTTTGGTTAGTACTTTATAATTGTCGTTTATTCTGTTTGCATTTTATATACATTTTTTGTAGATTTGTAGTCATTACATGAACATTTGTTATAGTGTTTAGTATCTATGTGTTATGCCATAAGAAGGAGGCATTTGAGCGGAATTCTGTGTTGCGTTTCACTTACGAGATGGAGAAGGATAGGAAGCTGCCCTTTCTAGATGCAACAGTCATGGAAAGGAGCGGAGGTTTCCACACTGCAGTCTACACTAAGGAAACAAAGGAATGTGGCTGAATGCCAACAGTGACTGCCCAGACAGGTACTAGAGGAGTGTCGTTAACGCTTATGTCGACCGTGCTCTCAGCCACAGCTCAGGATGGAAGCAAGTCGATGAAGAACTCTGTAGGCTAAGGCAGGTCCTAGTCAACAACGGCTTCTCTAATGGATTCGTTGAAGACATCATAAGAAGGAAGGTGAAACGCCATGTAACATCTGAAGAGACAACTAACACAACACCTGTACCCCCTATTAGATTTTTTTACAGGAACTTCTTTTCCACAGCTCATAAAACGAAGGAAAGGGTCCTGAAAGATATTGTTAATAGAAACGTTATCCCTACAGACAAAAATCAGAAGCTACAATTGACGATCTACTATAAAACAAGAAAACGGCCAACCTACTCATGAGAAACTCTCCAAACACAAAGCAGAACGCTTTAAAAGAGACCAATGTCGTCTATGCCTTCAAATGCCCACTTGGGGACTGAAAGCCTCAAAGAATTCAGTATATAGGCAAGACAACAGCATCTCTTTCCAGGCGATTAACGATGCATAAGCAACAGGCCTCCATTAAGGAACATATAATCTCTTCCCACAACCAGACCATCACCAGAGAAGTCTTAACAAAAAACACGGAAATCATCGATAGATGCAGCGATAGCAGGCGGCTTAATATCTGCGAGGCACTACACATTAAAAAGTCGACACCAGCACTCAACAGCCAATTAATGCACAACTATATTCTACCTACTTCAAGACTCCGCACCAATATAGAAGCATCAAGAAATATGGGCCAATAGGCCCTTTGCAGTTACTTCCTTTCTTTCCTCTAACTTACAAAATATTATACCCATTGTTTCGTGTTCTGTCTTGTGTTGAAAGTTTGTTTTCACCTCATCCAAAACTGTTGTAACATATCACCTCACCCAAATGCAGGTATAAAATCGAAGCTGTTTAAACTCTGTTTAGTTATAGTTGTGTGTGTGTAAACGAAAGTCTTTGAAAATGTAATAAGTTATTACGAAATGCGTTCAAGTGTTGCGTCAGACTAGAAATAAAAATGAATTTTGGAGAATTGATTTTTCAGTTACCGTGAACAGTGAAAAGAAATATAAGAAATATTGAGAAAATTCGTGTTAGAATTAATAATCTTACTTTTTCGGTCATATTTAATATATATATTTTCGGTCATATTTAATATATATATATATATATATATATATATATATATATATATATATATATATATATATATATATATGTCGTACCTAGTAGCCAGAACGCACTTCTCGGCCTACTATGCAAGGCCCGATTTGCCTAATAGGCCGAGTGATTTTCTTTATTTTCAATAAATTGTTTCATATTAGTTTATTTTAAGTATTATTATTATATTATATTAAGAACATAATTTATTGATTTACTTATGTTAGTTTAGATTAGGTTAAGATAGGTTAGGTTAGGTTCGGTAGGGTTGGTTAGGTTCAGTCATATATCTACGTTAGTTTTAACTAAAATAAAAAAAAAATAGCTCATCTATAATGAAATGAATAGCTTTATCATTTCATAAGACAAAAATGAGAAAAATATTGAAATTCTGGAAAAATTGGCTTATTACACAAACCGGGCCTTGCATAATAAGCCAAGAACTGCATTCTGGCTACTAGGTACAACATATATATATTTAATATGTAACAACGATCACAAAACATTGATCGAAGTATGCAGAAAAACCACACGTGAAAAACAGACAATTCTAAATGCGTTTTCGGTTTAATTCGTCTTCATCAGAGCAAAGTAGAATGAAGATGGAAACCTATGAAGTAAAAAAACTAAGTACTGTTCGTCATTGTCCAGAGAGGTTGATTCGTGCATTCAAAACCCTCAAAAAAGGTAACTCTCTACATAACACTAAGTCTGATAAGTCCAATGCTCTTGTCATCATGGACAAGGAAGACTTCGTCTAAAAAATTAATCGGTTGTTGGAAGACGGAAACACTTTTTTTCCTGTTAATAGAGATTCAATTTAAGAAGTTATTGCATATTTTAACAAAACTGTTGAAACCTTGCTCATGAACGATAAGAAGTTGATTCCTAAATTTTTAAGTCGTTTCCTTTTCCTACCATATCTATTTGGTCTTATTAAGACACACAACCCCAATAATCCTGCAAGATCTATTATTAGTTTTGTTTGATCTGTAGCATATAGACTTTCCAAATGGCTTGTCCAGGTCTTGTCACTGGTAGTAGGTTCCATTTCCAACACACACATAACAAACAACTTGGACTTGGTTAACAAGTTTTCTTGTTTGAAATAAAATTATGATTTTAAATTTGTGAGTATTGATGTGATGGTTCTGTTCACCAGAGTTCTTGTTGATGACCTGTTGGCATTCTTACGGGATCTACTCCCTAAATATAATATAACTTTAACACCATTGTTGAACTCATAAAATTGTGCATTAAAGATAATTATTTCTACTTTAATGATTCATTTTATAAACAAACATTTGGCATGGCGATGGGTAATCCCCTCTCCCCTGTTTTAAGCAATTTGTACATGGAGTGTTTTGAAACAAACATCCTACCCTGGATCTTTTCCTCGAATTTGGTTTGGTATAGGTACTGTGACGATAATCTCCTTCAAGAAAGATTTGGCCTGCTCTTTCCTTCATCATGTTACTTCAGTACATCTACAACATCTAGATACTACAATCAAGAGTAGTACACAGTTAGTAGAATACGTTTTTACAGGGGGTATACGTAACCCTACACTCGCTCTCCACCTCCCCCTCCTTGCTGTCACCACTCCACCTTCGTCGATTACCAAACTACCACTTCCAGCCAGCACGCTTCTGATTGGTGAATCGGCGACTCCACTCGACTTCAGCGTCATCTGCATAGCCGATGACTAAGCGTGCATGAGCCATTGGATTTAGAATATTCTGTGCTCTCAAGGCTGATACATCTATCTAGTGAACTCTGTGTAATAGTGGAGGTTTTCAGCTAGCCAATATTCTCAGCACCTATTAATTCATTTTTTGTCTTGTTCATTGTAGAGTAACGTAACCATTGTTTTATTATATATTATTTTTTGACTTTGTAATTTTGTTTATTCGCACTGTACATAGCCAAGGGATTATCTTTGTTCATATTTGTTTTCAAGTCATTTAATGTTTCATTGTTCATACGATTTGTTTTGCATGTTTTTCCCTTTAACTTGACCACAGGAGGCAACAGCAACGTAGTCAACTTTTTTTTTTCTTTTTTTTTTTGTAAATGTGATTGGCATTGACACCCGCCATTGGGAGGACTGCCGTACACCTACATTTATTTCCATCACATTTAATGGGGGCCTGTCCTAGGAGCCTCACTCAGGTACTGATACTAGAACATCAATTTGTGGTAAGTGTACTTGGCCTTGATACAGTTGCTTTTCAATATTTTCATAACTTTTAATATTCATATGGTGCTGTGTATTTTGTGCATTCCGAGGGTAACATATGGTGAGTGTTGGATAACTATGGATTACGTGTTGACTGGAGGCCTCAGTCACGCTCTTAATTGGTCGTTCATCCCTCAGTGTTATTACTCGTGTATTCCACCTTTTTCGTCCCTAGAATATTTTTCAATTACGGCAGATCATCATTTTGGTACCCTGGTACTTTGGTTTGTCTTCGGGCCACGTACCCTATCTTCTGCAATCCGACCGAAGGAGGATAAAGAGGGCCATAGTTCCTCTAGCACGGACTACGCTGTTGAGTTGGGACCTCAGTAGCAGTTCTCGTCACAAGTTGACACTCGCACCCCTACACATCGGTCAGAGATTATGATATTTACTCAGGTAGGGAATTGGCTTTCTTTTTCAGAGCACAAAGAATGCTAATTCTGTAAGTATCTTCTAGTTAAGTAGGAAACCCCTTGCTTCTGTCCTATAGAGACCCGGCAAGGTATCCCTACATTCCTCGACAACCTTTTCATTTTTGAAACAATTAAAAGTTTCATTTGTTTTTGAAACTATCCGTTTCATTTATTTAGTAGGATTTTCTTGCCCTTATTCTCGTATATTGAGTGCCGGGTACAAGATTTCCTGCGATTTTGATTGAATAATTATTTAACATCTAATATTAACGGTAATTGTTTTTATATTAACGATTGAATTTCCACAGGATAGTCACCAGTTGCCACGTCATCCTGTTACTGACACTTATAATATCACAGGTATATTCGCTGTACATTTATTTGCTATCTCAAAATGTTTCGTCTCTCAGCATTTCGTAGTGATCCAGCAAGTGAAGCACGGGAACTTAATTCGTGCCTAGAGGACAGAATTACGAGCTCTAGCACATGAGTATCAACTAGATGTTCCCCATGGAGCCAACAAAAGTGACTTGCACAACATTATCCTCGACCACCTCTTATATGAAGGAATTATAGACTCTGATTCTAACGAAAACTATTCTATTGCAGATCGGCATGCTCTGGCAGCTATGAAGTTAAACCTCGAACTAGCGAAAATAGAGCGTGAACAACAAACAGAAGCTCTACAACAACAGAAAGAAGCTCTCCAGATAAAGAAGGAAGAGTCTGCCCTAAAGAAGGAAGAACAGGAACGCGAGGCTGCCCTAAAGAAGGAAGAACAAGAACGCGAGGCTGCCCTACAACGTGAGCGTGAGAGGGAACAACTTGAAGCAAGAAAACGTCACCTGGAGATGCAACGTGAGCACGATAAGAAACAAGCTGATAGTGTTCTAGAATACCATCGACAAGAACTAGACTTAGAAACTACACACCACACTCAGCGCCAACAAGCTACAGCTAGTCTTCCAGTAAGCTTCTAACTTACTGGTGGCTGTGAGAGTTTTGAGTTGAAACTTGTGAGAAGTTTTGGAATAAATTGAAATAGGTATAAGGAATTTTAGCTCTGAAAATGTCTAAGAACTTTCTTTATTCTTTAACCTTTATTCCTGTCGTGATATTCAACTAGGTCGCCTGAGGAAGGACTTGCTTAGCTAACACACCAGTGTAGTAAACAGCTCATTCCTCACTTTGGGACCATGTATGAACAATCGACTAGGCGCGAGCAAACGCCGAGACCCCAATGAAAATCGAAATCCCCCCCACTTAGGCCGCCGAAGCGAATCTAACGAGTAAGTCCCGGGCTCTCACAACAATAATTTATTGTTGTGTGGTGCCGTATATTTGATCCAAAGCTCAGAAAATTAGCCTCAACTTTATTAGTCGAGTGTGAAGAACATTTGCATAACAATAATAATGTGTGGGGGTGTAACGAAAAGACAGTGTTAACCATAACAACTTAGTTTATTCAATAAAGTACTAACTACTACAACAAAACATAAAAGAAATGGCAATGACGTTACTCGAAATCCTTCCTGTGACACTATCAATGACAGCTAGACACCAGCCTCTCGGACTGCATAATGAACTAACTCGAACATAAGCGTGACCACAGAGGAATCAACAAGAAACAAGAACTAACAGATCTATAATCACAATTACAACAAAGGACACAGTAGATTCTGAAATACGTCTCCAGTAACCTCCTAACTGTTCTACGCCTCAGTGCAGTCTACTCCTGCAACAGCGGTTGCAATGCAATCAAATCAGTAGTCTTTCAATGACAACAATAACTAATGGGTTCACTGGCAACTCCAGCACCCTTCCTCAAATTAATCCTTACGTTAACACTCTGTCCCACGGACGATCAACAATCAATAACAATTGATTTACGTTAATAACACAATAACATTTACGTTAATAACACAATAACATTTACGTTAATAACAAGGTAACATTTACGTTAAATTAACAACTCTTACAACTGTCACTAGTAACGCGGAAATCAAACAACACTCTACCCGTCGAGCATTCAGTGAGAAAATCCCATTAATCCCTGTACTTCCAGACAGCTGATTAATCCCTACTAGTTACGTTAATTTACGTTAATCGGTTACTAATCACTCAGCGATGGTAAACTCTGATTTACAATGTCCAAAGTGCTAAGAGAACGGTAATCACTCGTGATTACCTTTAGAGTAATTAATTATTATCCTCAAGATCAATAATTAAACAATTAAAATTCGCAACCTTTCACCCCGGCTCAGCAATTTTCATTAAGGTATGAATTCCGTCTAAACCTTCCATACTCAGACCAATTCAGGCGACTAATAACAGTAATTAGCCCCACGTTTACGTTATTCTAAAATGACGCTACTCCTCCCACGAGTCAATCAAGTGCCGGTACTTCCGGGCAGATAACGACGTTACGTTAATGGAACAATGTAGCCTTCGTGTGAGTCGATCAAGCAAGGATCGAGATTAATTATTTTGACTTCCTGAAACACGTCAATTACCCGGCCCACTGACCGTTAATTTCGACAGACAATACTCTAATTCTTATCTGGCTGATGGCTAGGCTCCTCGAGACTACCGTAGCTGCTTACAGGAAAGTAAATTAACCCAAACGTATTCTACGTTACTCAAATTGTGAAAGAACAAATTCTCTTAAAGCAATGGGCGTTCCCTTGGTTACGTTATATTAATTGCCTCGCAATCACCTCACTGAATACTGGACTTCGATGTCCTACCAGATAACCAGGAGAATATATAAAATAATAAATAAATATAAATAAATATGTTTATTCAGGTAAGGTACATACATACATACAAGTGATGTTACATTAATGGATTGATATATAGATAGAGCTAGTACATACAATGCCTAAAGCCACTATTACGCAATGGGTTTCGGGCAAGAAAAACATTAATATCTAGAACTTAATACTAATTGAGCATAAAGAATAAAAAGTGTTGAGAACAAATACAATTAAAGAGAAAAAAAAAGGGGGGAACATGACTGAAAAAGCAGCACTAATACAATAGGTTGACAAACAGTGTTGATTAAATAAAAAAAAAAAAAAAAAAAATTACAGACATGGGTTAACAATAGAGGAGTGAGGTAGGTTACAGGGAATTTATTAGGTAGTGTTTAGTTTTTATCTTAAACTGGTTGAGAGAGGTACAGTCTTTAACATGGTTGGGAAGGTCATTCCACATTCTGGGTCCCTTGATTTGTAGAGCATTTCTAGTTTGATTAAGTCGTACTCTAGGAATATCAAAACTATTTATTTCTGGTGTGGTGCTCATGGGTTCTGTTACAACCTTCAATGAAGCTTTTGAGGTCAGGATTGGCATTACAGTTCAGCGTTTTATATATGTATAATACACAAGAGAGAATGTGCAGTGACTTAATATCTAACATATTCAGAGATTTGAGTAAGGGTACCGAGTGTTGTCTGGGACCAGAGTTGGATATTGTCGTAATAGCAGCTTTGTGTTGGGTAATCAACCCGTTCTCGCAAATTTAATAAGTCAATATTGACTTATTAAATATGTGCATAGGTGACATACTTAACATAATAGATACCCTTAAAAAGATTCATAGAAAACATCAACCTTACCTAACCTACTTAGTATGTTAAGATAAACATCTTATTGCTTCGTAATTACAATTATTACCTAACCTATAATAGGTATAGGTTAAGTAATAATTGTAATTACAAAGCAATAAGATGCTTATCTTAAGATACTAACAAGGTTAGGTAAGGTCGGTGTTTTCTATGAATCTTTTTAAGGGTATCTATTATGTTTAGTATATCATTTATGCACGTAGTTAATAAGTCAATATTGACTTTACGAATTTGCGAGAACGGGTTGGGGTAATAAGAGGACGTAAATGATTTTGGGTAGTAGAACCCCAAGCACAAATACCATAGTTGAGGTATGGATAGATGAGGGAGTAATAGAGAGTAACCAGGGCAGGGCGGGGTACATAATATCTGATCTTAGAAAGAATGCCAACAGTTTTTGAAACTTTTTTTGATATATTTAGAATGTGACCCTGGAAATTTAGCTTGTGGTCGATGAGAACGCCAAGGAATTTGCCATCTAATTTGTTACAAATTTGGGTATTGTTTATTTTGAGATTTATCTGAATAGAGGATTTATTGCCAAACAGAATATAAAACGTTTTGTCAATGTTAAGGGTGAGTTTGTTGGCGGTTAGCCAAAGATGGACTTTCTCTAGCTCAGTATTTACTGTGGCATTTAGAGCAAGGGGGTCAGGACTGGAGTAAATGAAGGTTGTGTCGTCAGCAAATAGAATTGGTTTGAGTTGTTGGGAGGCATTTGGAAGGTCATTAATGTAGATGAGAAAGAGGAGAGGGCCAAGTATGCTGCCCTGAGGAACACCAATGTTGATGTGTAGGGTGGGAGAAATTGTATTATTCACAGAAACATACTGGAGCCTGTCAGTAAGATAAGATTTGAGGTATTGCAGGGAGTGTCCTCTGACTCCATAATGATGTAATTTAAGAAGAAGGTTTTGATGGTTGACAGTGTCAAAAGCCTTACGCAGGTCCACAAATAACCCAACAGGAAACTCCTTTTTATCAAGAGCTGCGTGAATTAAGTTAATCATACTAATAAGTGCATCGTTAGTGCTTTTTTTGGGTCTGAAGCCATATTGACAAGAGCTAAGTATATTGTGTTTGGCTAGAAAAGAGTAAAGCTGCTTGTAGATTAGTTTTTCGAATATTTTTGACAAGTTAGGCAGGATTGCTATAGGTCTGTAGTTGTTAACATCTGTGAGATCACCACATATGTGGACAGGGGTTACTCTTGCTTTTTTTAGAATGTCAGGAAAGGTTTGGAGTTCAAGTGACTTGTTGAAGAGCAATGCAATAGCAGGGGCTAGAGATCTGGAGACTTTTTTGTAAATTAAAGTTGGTATCTCCTCGAGGGCACTAGACTTGGTTTTAAGGGAAAGGATTATTTCATTGACATCAGTGGAACTAGTAGGCTTTAGGTACAGAGACTGTGGATAGTTACCTGTAAGATAGTCCTTAACATCAGTACAGGAAGATGGAATATCATTTGCAAGGGATGACCCAATGGAAGAGAAGAACCTATTGAACTCAATAGCAGAATCAGAGGCTGAAAGCTGACCACCGTTATTGGAAAGGAGTGTTGGTTTGTTATTTAAAATCTTCTTTGATCCCAATATTTGTGAAATTGTGCTCCAAGTTTTTTTAATGTTGCTCTTTATTTGGGTAAATTCATCTTCATAGTATTTAGTTTTAGCTCGTCTAATTATTTTAGATAGCAATAACGAGTAATTCTTTGAGAATTCTTTGGAGACTGTTCCTAGCCTATACTTCTTCTCAAGGTCGTGTTTTTTGTTAATGGATTTAAGTATTCCCTTTGTAAGCCAAGGATTGTTAAGTCTTTTGCTTGTGACTTGTTTTGTAAGCATAGGACAGTGGGTGTTATAAAGGCTAAGAGTTGTTTGAAGAAAAGATTGCACTGCTAGGTTGATGTCCCCAATGTTACCTAACTCGGACTCCCAGTTGACATTATCAGCAGCAGTTATAAAATTGTTTATAGCAGTTTCATTGTGCAGCCTAAAGCTTAACTCCCTTGTCTCTAGAGGTGGTTTGCTAATGTTAGTTAAGAGAAATGTGGGGTAATGGTCTGTAGTGCTATCGGTGATTATACCTGAAGTAAGTGGAAAGGTTATGTTGGTCCAGATGTGATCTAAAGTCGTAGCAGTACTATCAGTGATTCTAGTTGGTCTAGTGATTAAGGGTATGAGGAAGCAGGAATTCATACAGTTGAGGAAGCTAACAGCAGTAGGGTGTTCAGGCTCGCAGAGGTCAATATTAAAGTCCCCTGCGATAATTAGATGGTTTTTGTTCAATTTGTTATCTAGTATTAGACTTCTAAGGTTTGAGTTGAATTCAGACACATCAGTGTTAGGAATTCTATAGACTGCACCCACAGACAGGACAGACTCGGCACCCTTGATTCTGAAACTGGCGAAGATATACTCCCCACAGCAGTCTCTAGTTCTAATTATTTTTAAGCATGTTAGGTCTTGGTGGTAGTAAAGAGCAGTACCACCACCTCTCTGCATTTGACGACAGTTGTGAATTGCCAAGTAGTTAGGCATGTTAAAGAGTTGAGTATTATCCTCTTTCAACCACGTTTCAGTAAGTATAACAAAAGAGAATTTGTTGTCAATAGTTTCAATCAAGGCACTAACATCATTGAAGTGTTTACCTAGGGATCTAACGTTCAAGTTGATTACAGAGATATTGTGATTATCTGTTAATACATTGTTTACATCATGTGCTGTAAAATATCTGCAATTTTGATCATTGAAGTGATGATTGTCATAGATAGTGGATAAGAGGTTTAGTTCTGGGTCTATACTTGTCTGCATAAAAAGGCTGTTTGCAGGAAAACAAGGCAAGAATGGCAAATTACAAAATAGAAAACAAAGAAAAAAGTAGATTAAAAATTCTAAAGTAAAATAAACTTAATGGTAATTTTAAGTAAAAAGAAAAAAAAAACTTAATGGGAACTAGGAATGTAAAAAATTTACAAAAATAATTAATAACAATAGATGACCAAAAAAAGTAAAAAAAAAAAAAACAATTATGAAATCTATAAGATGAAAAGCTTGCTTACTATACTATTATAAGTACACTATAGTTGAATACTAAAGTTACCCTAAAACAAACTGAGGTAGTTTAATTAGAGATACGCTCAGGACACTAGATAATAAAGTTAATACTAGAGGACACAGGCAAAGCCAGTGTACTATGGAACATGGGAGTAAAAAGAAAAAAAAGACAATAATATAGATAACAATATTATTCTTTTTTTCTTTTTTTTTTTTAACTAAAGTTAAAACCTTTTGAAGGGAAAGGCAGAGCTAGAGTACACAAAGGTAGTTAAATGAGATTATGATTTGAATTCAGGCTATACAGCAGATATCCCACAGTCACTGAGGAAAGAATTAAGGTGAGCTTCTGTGGTTATTGAATAGGTTTTTCCAGTGTCAGTCCTCCTAGCTATAATTTTACCATCTCGCACAAAACAGTGTTTAATTGTAGGGGAATTTTTGCTGAAGCCACGCAGTTTAAAAAAGAGATTTTGCCTGCACCTGGTCAGACATTCATTCACATAAACAGTGGATTTACTAGCAACTGCAGATGAGATAAGATCAGTCTTGCGGGAGCAGCTATCTAGTTTTAATCGAATTCGCCTATTATTAGTACCAGACGATTTGGTACCCACTCTATAAGCTGCTTTGATGTCATTTTTTTGGATCGAATAACTTAACTTATCCTGCAATACTTTGATCACGATGGCAGCACAGTCTTCACCATCAGTTTCTTGGGGAAAATCACGTGAAGAGATAATTACAGACTCAAGTAGTTTATGTTGGTCTGTCTCGTCTTGGGTAACAGTGTGTTGTTGTTGTAGGTTGTTCAGATGGTTCTCAAACTGTTGCAATATTTCTTCCTGTTTTTTAGTGGTTGCATCTGGATTAAAGTTTGTAACTGTGTTCTTGAGAATGCTTAATTCTTGTTCGAGGTTGACGACTTTGGTAGCTAGATCTTGATTATTCTTGTGTAAGTCTACAACTTCATTCTCCAAAGATAATAATGAGCCTTGCAGGTTCATTATTAAGGCCGACTGCTCTTTGATTACTGTCATTTGATCTTCATGTACTTGAGTTAATAACTTGAACCATGGGTTATCAGCAAAGCACTTGAAGTCAGAACAAGGGGCAGCAGCTCGTTTAAGTTGGTCCATATGGCTACCTAATTGTTGCATGGCCCGTGTCGGAGACGGCGCTGCGCCCAGCTGAGATTGTTTGTTATTGTTGACGGGGGGAGAGTCGGTACCCCCCACGGCGGCCACCGAGGGGGAGATAGCTGAACTAATCATGTTGTTAGCCTGGCTAGTAGGGTTATTCTTGTTAGGTGTGCTTTCTTTCTTAAGGGTCTTACCGGTCTTACTTTGCATGATAGCAGGATAAATATAGGCAGGAACAAATAGGGAAGACTCATTGATAGGCAGCTGTGAACGTCGGGTACAGCCTCTTAGCTCCAGGGAGCAACACTAGTGAGGTCGAGATGCGAGAATTACGGGTTGGTCTTGTTGGTTTTTTCAATCACATTTAGGTCACTGTGTACTTAGCTGCCTTCGGGTGATGCTACATCATTTGTTGGTAGCCGAGAGCTCAAGGATCAGCTGATAAAAGAGGAGGGAGGGCAGGGCCGACCGGTGTTGTTGACGTTCGTTCGAGAATCGTCCAAGAATCGAAAAAAAAGAATATATTGGTACCCAAGTACTCGTCTACAGCCGAGTTCCCCCACGACAATGACAAATCACAGTAACAAATCACAGTGATTTACGTTACAATCCGGTTGCTATGACAATACTGCAGAATCTAGCAAAATAACATACAGGACATGAACCCTCTAGAACACTGCCCCACAATGGTTTTACTGAACTGCAATCACATATGGTGATTGCTCAACACTAGCAACAATCACCATCAAATAACAACCCCCTTTGCAATAACACACACGGCAAGTACTCTAATTTCCAAATATTAGGATACTGCACACACTTACTTACTGCTGCAAATGACCCCTAAAACATAGGTCAATATATTGCAATCACCCCACAGTAAATGACACAATAACACTGGGCACCGTGACACTACGATTACATATATATATATAATTACTGTTGACACATGTAGCCTACAGCTATCAAACGTTATTGGGAACACTAAGGAGAATCTCACACTCCTTAAATCACATGGGTGAGTGATTTATCGGTCACGCATGACGATAAACACTCGAGAGTTACGTTACTCGACAGAGCGGGGGCGGTCTCTCTAGACGGCCTCGTCACTCACCAAAACTCACCAAAATTACGTTAATACATACTGCAACCACAATATATATTTATATAAATCACACTTGTCACGGCCCTGGGAACAATACAAGAAATTAAGCACACTGTGGTACATTCCACCATAATCATTGCCAGGAATCACTGGCGTTACACATACCTGAGCGCTCAGTGTTGGAATTCCACACCTGCAAGACCACACATGGAAATGATATCACTCCGTCCCACGGACGATCAAAATGATTACCACAATGGAATAATATAATTATTACTTGGACATCCTCTCAGTCCTTGGCTAATCTATGTATCCTGTTCCCGTGTGTACCCACACACACACACACACTGTACGTCTGTGTACACCAGACTTAAGTCCCTCTGGACTGACAAGATGACAACACAGGTGATTAATCTCCTCGCCCACAATTCACTCCACCTGAACAGGTGCTGCGTGACAATGTGACGGAACACTTGACCTCGAATTCAAGCTTTAGAGACTACTAATCACCAGAAATACACACATAGGTACTTACTCATTCACACTGCCGGCTTTACACCTTCCCATACATCAGGCACCCCGCTATAGGTGGCTGGCTCGTCCCAAGTGGCGTAAGCGGCGGTAGTATTTATTCGAAAAGATTGGCGCACACTCGAACCCCTCCCACTCAACACGGCTGAGTTCGCACCCTCGACTCCCCGGTGAAGTGAAGCGTTCATACCCAGGTGACACGCACAACGATAGCGTCTCACACAACCATGGGAAATTGCCTTAACACTGACACGAATTTCCCCGTTCCCATCGACTGCTACAGAGCACTAGCAAGTCTAATCATCACTGGTATGGGATCTCCGAGTCTGTTGCTGCTCGTATGCACATTCCCCCACGATCCCAGATCACTGTACCTCTACCCCCTGAATAACAATGTCTTAAACCCCTCCAAGCGACGACTTCGGCCGGATTCTGTGACGACCGATGTCGTTGGTGAAGCAGGAAGCATCAGCAGTTGGGTAGTCCAGCCACCACGACGCCCTATACTCCAATTTGGCCGAATTGAGTACAGGAAGCGTCCTGACAAGGTGGCGGCTGAGTTCAGAATGAGGCTACACCGGCTACTTCCCGCGTCCTTCTCGAAATAACCAATGAGAGGAAGGCATGCAGCGGCCTACCCCTCTCATCCAATCAGCGACGGTGTAGCATAGCCCCTAGGGCAGCTCCAAGATGGCCGACCAACATGGCGGCTCAAGATGTTTCTAAGATGGCGGCTGGTTTCCATGACAACCACTCAAGTGGCTAGGGAGCGCAGGAGGCCCACATGCCCACGCCGGCGGCCTAGCTGTTTCCCGCGCAAAGGGAAAGGGAAAGTTTCCCGCGCTGTTTCCCGTCTGGCCTCAATGCCATACAATGAGATGATGCTATCAGCTCTAGCACTGTCCACAGACATGCCACCCCGGCCAGGGTAACATTTATGGACTGCTGATGACTGGGACTCTCACATGAGCCCAAACACTAGAGGTTTCGGTTGCTGGCTACCAAACTTAAGTCCGCCCACTTAACAAGTGCACTTAACAAGTGTACTGGCTCCCACAGGCATAAGAGCACTATTGTAAGTGAGCTGGTGAACCACCTCCTCACAGTGGCATTAACTCACTTGCCTGTCTCCCAGGCAAGTAAGTTAATGCCACCATTCGTTGAGACAGAGATAGATGTGTTTTTTACTACTTTTGAGGCCCTAGCTAAAAGACTTACCTGGCCTGAAGATCATTGATCTACACTTCTCAGAGTGCATCTCACAGGTAGAGCTGCAGTTACTCTCAGTACGTTAGCGTCTGAGAATGACTACTAGACCCTAAAGCAAGCAGTTTTAGACGCCTACATTCTCTCCACCGAAAGCTACAGACGAAAATTCCGTGATTATCTAAAGGCAAGTGCTACCACCTATTTAGAATTTGCCAATGATAAGAAAATATATTTCATGAAATGGCTGGAAGCAGCCCATGTTTCTACATTTTCAGACCTTGTCAACCTTATTCTAATCGAAGAATTCTTTCTACGTATTCCTGCTTCCATCCGTCTTCACTTAGCGGATAGGGAGGAAACCGACTACATCAGATGTACGAAGTCGGCTGACACCTACAGCCTTATACACAGCTTGACAACTGACACATCTTCCAGTAAGAAATCTTGGCCTGATTATGACAAAGTGAGTACCCATCAAGCAACCTCCCAATTATATTCTAAGTATTGCAAGCTCTATGGACATACTATAGATAAATGTGGAAAAGCCCAGTACAAAGACTATAGTGAAACTCCTAAACCCAAACCGACTTCTCCTAAGTCCGGTAAGCCTGTGATGAATGTTGATGTTCCTGTTAATGATCTTTCTCTCTTCAGCAAACACCTGTACACTGGAACTGTCTCTGCCAACAGAACAGATTCGAAGGGAAATTCTAAAGTGAAGATCTTGAGGGACACAGCTGCTCTTCAGTCTATCATTTTGAAATCGGCTGTGCCTAACATCACCTACACCGGGGAGACGGTCCTTATCACTGACCTCACTGCTACCACTCCGTATCCACTCGCCAGAGTCCACCTGGATTGTTTTTCCGTGCAAGTTGAAGTCCAAGTCGCCATCCGGGAAAAGCCTTTTCCCATGAAAGGGCTACAACTTCTCCTGGGCAACGACTTGGCCGAAGATCTGCAACCTTCCAACCTGATCATCATGGACAAACCCCAGGTATGTGACTCTGTAGTGGAAAACCCCATCTTGAAGTATGTTCCAGCAGAGGTCCAAGAAAGTGATGAAGTTTCTCCTCCGGTTTTAGTGGCCACCCGTGCACAAGCTGCACGCCCATAACCAGCTGACTCTACTGCAACCGCTGTCCCTCAAGACCATCAGAATCTACCACCGAATCTTACTATGCTGGAGTTCCGTAAGTTACAGAGGGAGGATCCTTCATTAACACCATTATTCTTCCAGGCTGAGACTCAACCTGACAGTATCCCTGGGTTCTTCTCAGAGAACCAATTGCTCTACCGGAGGTACCGACTCAGTAAACTAACGGAGGATGACGATTGGGCTAATGTCGACCAACTAGTAGTTCCCACCAGCCTATGGTCTGATATTCTACACCTGGCCCATGGAACACTTTCTCACTATGGTTTTAATAAAACCTATCACGGAATCAGACAAGACTGCTACTGGCCAGGTATGGTTAAAGATGTAAAAACTTATGTACAACAGTGTCATACATGTCAGATGGCAGGAAAACCTAACATCCCGATTCCCAAGGCTCATTTGATTCCTATCCCGGTGCCTTCGGAACCTTTTCACAGACTCATCATAGACTGTGTTGGTCCTTTATCCCGGACCAGTTCTGGTAACGCATATATACTAACCATCCTGTGTCCAACCACCAGATTCCCTATAGCAGTTCCTGTAAAGAACATTACGGCTGCTACGGTGGTGAAACAACTATTGAAGATCTTTGCCCAATATGGATTTCCTCGGGAGATTCAAAGTGACTGTGGCACCAACTTCACCAGTGATCTCTTCAAGAAGACCCTGGAAGAATTCAACATCACTCAGGTATTGTCCAGCCCCTATCATACTGCTTCACAGGGTTCTCTTGAACGTAGTCACCAAACTATAAAATCACTCCTTAAGAAATTTTGCAATGAAACCATGAATGACTGGGATAAACCACTTGACATCATCATGTGCATTTTCAGAAGTCTCCCCAATGAGTCTCTAGGAGTATCTCCTTATGAGATGCTCTACGGACGTAAGTGCTGTACTCCTCCTAAAGCTTTTAAAGACTCTACGTAATGCCACCGTCAGTGACCCTCAGTATGTGCCTCAGTTTCTTCAAAACTTAAAGCACATTCTAGAGAGAGTACGTAAATTTGCTATTGATAATTTATTGAAAGCTCAAGATAGGATGAAGACTCATTTTGACAAACACAGCAAAATCAGGAAATTTAAAACAGGAGACTTCGTGTTGGCATATTTTCCGATCCATTTTCCTTCCCAGGTTCTCGATTGCAAAATAAGTTTTCAGGACTTTACAGCATCAAGGAGTGCAGGAACAACCACAACTACGTTCTTGAGACTCCAGATAGGCAGCGGAAGACTCAGTTGTGCCACGTCAATCTTTTGAAGGAATATAAAGGTATTCCCCCCACTGTGCTAATATTTCTCTCCACTTTTAAAGATCCATACCTCCACAGTGAGACCTTCCCTGCACTCCTGAAAGCACTAACTCTGAGTCAGTGCCTTCCAACTCAGAAATCCTTACTGATCTTCCTAAATATTTACAGGACTGTAATAGTGCTTGTTATGATCTCAGCCTGCAGGAGAAACGAGTCTCCCTCCTTGAGAGTTATTCGTCAAGCCTGACCTGATTAGAAGGTCTAGCAAGTATTGAGGTGATAACGCATATGTAAAATAGTTGGTTGGATATGTGTAACAGTTTAAGATTATGGGCAGTAAGTAAGGAAATAGATAAATGACTGGCTAGGAGATGTGGACATTTTTGCTGGAGGCGTGAGGCTCGCTTCTGGAGGACCTTGACCTCACTTGAGTGCCAGACATCGCAGGGGGAAGCCGCGCTCCGTTGAGCTCCCGTCAGAAGGGAACCCCTAGTGATATATCTCTAAGAGAAGAGAAGTGTGCAGACGTGCCAGCTGTGGAATCGAGCTGGGGACGTGTGGTCTCAAGTCGTGGACGATAATTAGTGAATATTAAGCCGCCCGGAGGCATTATTGTGGGCCGTGTGGAGCGCCCTGACCAGACGCCGTCAGAGGGAAAGCGCCCTCGATCAGTTAATCTGTGGTAAGCACGATATACGCCAGTTCATAGTGATTGTTTGTAGTTGGTCGTGTGCCCAGCGACAGTAGCAATGTTTATTTATAGGTTAGACATGTTTTAATAAGGCAGAAGGCCTGAAATAGGAGAGTGAAGAGGGAGGAGCACGGAGCGACGTCCATCCCCTCTGAGCTCTGACGGACGACTGAGGGAGCCTGGCTCCGGATGGAGGAAGACCCTCCCAGTGAGTGAGGACCGCCGCCAGGCGAGGTGGAGTATGGACCCGCCCAAAACGGGGGAGTCCACTCTCACTGTATGTAGAGGACAGATAGAGGTTTGAGGCAAGCATATTGTGTGGTTATTTTTGTTTATGTGTTAAAGGGGAACATTTTATTGGAACGTCGATGGGTTGCAGGTTTGTTCTTTGGGGAAGAAGTTGCTGAGAACTTCGAAGCCAGCAGATGATGTAGCTGATGAGACTCCAAGGTAGTGGAGCAGAGGACCTCGAGCTGTGAGGAGAAGCAGCAGTGAAGAGGAGTGTCACGTGCTTCTGTAGAGGTGGTGTAGCAGCCAAGAGAGCTGTGGAAGAACCTAACAGAAGGGCGAAGCACCGTAGTTGCACAAGGAAACTTCATGATAGCAGCCTGGAGGAGCTGCAGAGGATCCTGGTAGTGAAGCCCGGAAGAACCTAAGGATATTAGGGTTGTGAACTTCCAGAGGTGGAAGGGGAAGTTCTGGTGGATTACTTATAGGGAGTTGATAGTGTTTGGTTGTCAGTAGCGTGCAAGACGCAGTGAGAGGTGAGTGACTGTTGGCATCCTTATGTCAAGGAGTTTTTTTTTATATTGAAGTATCAATGAACATTTATACTGGTATATGTTATTGCATTCAAATGCTGGTTTTCTATATATATATGTTATCTTGCTGATGGTGCAACAGTGTGTAGGCTTGACCAACTTGAGGAGGTTAATAGTATCAGGTGGTGAACCAGGAGATAGGATACCACTTGATAAGCTGATAATAGAGTTCTGATGGTATTGGAGTGCAACCTGATTGTGATATTATAGAGTATAGGATTCATTATTATTATATGTGTGTATGTATCGTGTATGTGCTTTGTTCAGTAAATGTGTCACAATTTGCTGGTGTTTGCCCTTGTCCTAGTGAGGCTTCCCAGGAGGTAGTAAAGAAGGAGAGAGAGAGAGAAAGAACCATGAACCACTGCTGTGGACAGGGTAGGAGGTAATACTAGTAAGTCATAGGGGATTGAGGAGATCATATCTCATAAGGAGAGAGTGGGGAGTCACAGCGGCTCGAGTGGGTGTGTGCACGTGACAACGAGGCTAAGTGTTGGAGCCGCATCCCCTAAACGTGTGACGTTGAGCCCCTCTCCAAGAGCCAGAAGCGCCAAGGGTGATCTCCTAGTATAAGCACTCTACCGAGTTGTGGGTTGGGTTGTCCGTAGAGGAGGAACCACGACGACAACACCACCAACCCACAGTCTATAATAAATTGGGGGCCTGTCCGGGAGAGTTAACTGACACACCCACACCCTGTCCAAGAGTGGATTTGTACACCCCTGCTGAGATAAACTGTGTGACCGCAGGTGTATATTCTCTCTCTTGGGAAGACTCACAGGACAAAGATGGATAAGGTGCAAGCGTTTGTGGAGTCAGGCAAGCCTGAGGACTTGGAAGGTTGCACGAGGGATCAATTGAAACAAATAGCAGAAAAATGTGGCATCAGGTTGAAAGCATCTAAAGTAGCTGGGATGAAGGATGAGATCCTGAGGCAGTTAAGAGCCAAAAATGAAGCGGCAGAACAAGGAGCCCAGAAAGGAGCTGAAAGTGGAAAGGAGGATGATGGGCAGGATGAAGTGAGATCCCAGGGATCGAGTAGGAGCAGCAAGAGTAGCCGCAGTAGTAGGAATAGCCGAAATAGGAGCTTGGAGAGATTCCAGTTAGAGCTCCAGATCCAACAACAGCGTGAGGAGAGACAGTTCCAGCTGGAAAAGATGAAATTGGAACTCCAGATGAAGAATGAAGCCGAGAAGGAAAAAGAGAAAACCAGGCTGGAAGTAGAAAAAGAGAAAACCAGGCTGGAAGTAGAAAAAGAGAAAACCAGGCTGGAAGTAGAAAAAGAGAAAACCAGGCTGGAAGTAGAAAAAGAGAAAACCAGGCTGGAAGTAGAAAAAGAGAAAACCAGGCTGGAAGTAGAAAAAGAGAAAACCAGGCTGGAAGTAGAAAAAGAGAAAACCAGGTTGGAAGTAGAAAAAGAGAGAACAAAACAAATGCAGATAGAAGCGAATAGAACCTTGGCTGGGCAAAGGATTGAACATGGGTTGCCAGAGAGCACCACCCAGGTATCACACCCACCAGATGTTAGGGTTAGGGAGAAGGACATTCCCTTGTTTGTTCCCGAAGAGGCAGAGAGCTTTTTCGAGCACTTTGAAAAAGTAGCCAGCATCAAGGAGTGGCCACAGGAGGAATGGGCCCAGCTGGTCCAGTTAAGATTGACCGGTGCAGCCAGGGAGGCATACACCCAATTGTCACTGGAAGAGTGCCAGGATTATGCCACAGTAAAGAGCAGCATATTGCGCTCGTTTCAGTTAACCCCAGAAGCTTATAGGAAGCGCTTCAGAGAAATGATCAAAGTTGGAGCATGTACATTTGCTGAGACAGCAAGGGATCTGGAAAGACGATTCCAGAAGTGGATTGAGGCTGCTGGAGTTGGATCTTATGCTGACCTGAAGCAACTGATGGTCATGGAGAAGTTCTTGGAGATGATGCATCCCGAAACAAAGTTCAAGATCCAAGAAGCAGGGATAATGGAGGTGAAAGATGCCGCAGATAGGGCGGATATGATTACTGAAGCATACAAGAGCTTGAGGGAGAACAGAGTGAGAAGCGAGGCGAGACGCAGCAATGGCAGATCCAATGGAGTCTGGGGGGGAAGAAATTACGAGAGGCCCAGAAGAGTCTGGGATGAGAAAAATTTTGATAAATGGGCAGATAAAAGTAAGTACCCTAAAACTCAGAAGAGTAGGTCGCGCACTTCGTCTGAAAGTGAAGATGGAGGAGCCAAACGAGAAACTATCCGTGATCCAGGGAATCAAGAGTCCAGTAAAGCCCCACAGAGTACAAATAGTGTGCCTGGCCCGAGGAACTCTCATGTGAGTGGACAAAGTCAGAGCCGCTTTGGTACGTATAGGAGAGACTTTTCCCAGATGAGATGTTACAATTGTAACGGATTGGGTCACGTGATGCGAGATTGTAGACAGGGCAAGAGAGTTGTGACCCTGGCCATGTGTGACCCCGGAAGTAAATATACTAATGTGTTCCGAGACAAACCACAGAGAGCGAATTTAGTGAACGAGAGGTATAGGCCGTTCATGAGTAAAGGTTGGATCAGTATAAGAGGCCAACCTGAGGTAGAAGTTGGTATCTTAAGAGATACCGGAGCTAATCAGAGCTTGATTGCGAGAAGCCTGATTGGGGATGGTCGACGGTTAGCTGGCAGTGGGAAGATGAAAGTATATGGGTTATTGTCGGAGAGTGACATGCCCGTATGTGCTGTCCAGCTAAGGTCGGAATATGTGTCGGCGGAGGTGATGTTGGGAGTGTGCCCCGACATACCTATTCCAGGAGTCCAAGTGATCCTGGGGAATGACTTGTGCGGGACAAAGGTGTTGACAAGAGTCATAGCGGAGACTGTGCCAGAGGAGTGCCCAGAAGGCCACTGCACGGGTGGGACACCTGAGAGTGTGAACCTGACTGACATCCGAGGAGATGAGTCAGGAGACCGCCAAGCCATTGAAAACCCTGTCTCGGTAGTGACGAAGGCAGAGGTGGCCGACGAGGAAGACACTGGAGAAGATGAGACAGTGTCGATTCAGCCGGTGGAAGATATTGATGTAGATATAGCATGGCTGTTTGATGAAGGTCCAGCCCAGAAAAATGAAGTCTCGGTGAGGTCAAAAGTGAAGATGGCCCAGCCGAAGAAGAATACTGTGAAGGGAGTTGACCTGAAGAGAGCCCAGACTGCTGAAATTAAGAGTCGGAAGGTGAATGCAACTGTGCTGAGTAGGAATGAGGGAAGATGTGGACATACTGAGGACGGGAGTAGAGCGTCACGTTGTCCACGAGCACAGAGGCATAGGGATAGTGCAGTTGAGTTGTTTGAGATGTCAGGAGTTGACATGTTTCACAGAAAACGTAGAGTAGAGATAATGAAGAAGAGTAATAGCCGAGAAAATGAAAGGAGAAGAGACAGTATGTGTGGAGAGATGCCTACGAGCACTCTAGGAGAGGTAAAGCGATATGTACGGTCGAGTGCTGTTGGATGTAGTACAGTGCCCGAAGAAACTTTTAGGGAACGAAGAAGAGTTGAAGGAGAAGAAATGGAGTGGTATAGAGGTGAGAAGTGTGGGAAGAGGATGATGATGCAAGCATGGAGGAATAGAAGAAAGCCGAGGACTCGATGGAGGTCAAACAAGACGATGTCTTGGACAAATGAGGAGACGAAAGGGAGGATAGTTGGTGAAGACGAGGGAGTGAAGTATGACGACAGGAGGCGAAAGTATAATGGCAGTAGATGGAAGTATGAAGACGACAGAGGAGGTACAGACAGCAGATGTCTGACTCTGGACGTGAAGAGAAGAAGACGAGGAAACGGAGGGTGGAGACAGTAAGTAGAGTGGACCAATGGAGTGCAGGCGTCCAAGGAGGACAGCCTAGCTTTGAGGTGTCAGAGAGGTCAAATCGTTTGTGAGTAGATCATGTTTCTGGCACGTGGTGTGCCAGATGTTGCAAGGTGCAACGAATTAATTGTAGACTCCTAAGAGAGTATATGGGGTGAAGAACGAGACAGCGTGGTGGCGGATGTATTATCCCGAGCTTTGCCACTGGAATAACTCTCAAAAATAAGGGGAGGGGAGTGTTATGATCTCAGCCTGCAGGAGAAACGAGTCTCCCTCCTTGAGAGTTATTCGTCAAGCCTGACCTGATTAGAAGGTCTAGCAAGTATTGAGGTGATAACGCATATGTAAAATAGTTGGTTGGATATGTGTAACAGTTTAAGATTATGGGCAGTAAGTAAGGAAATAGATAAATGACTGGCTAGGAGATGTGGACATTTTTGCTGGAGGCGTGAGGCTCGCTTCTGGAGGACCTTGACCTCACTTGAGTGCCAGACATCGCAGGGGGAAGCCGCGCTCCGTTGAGCTCCCGTCAGAAGGGAACCCCTAGTGATATATCTCTAAGAGAAGAGAAGTGTGCAGACGTGCCAGCTGTGGAATCGAGCTGGGGACGTGTGGTCTCAAGTCGTGGACGATAATTAGTGAATATTAAGCCGCCCGGAGGCATTATTGTGGGCCGTGTGGAGCGCCCTGACCAGACGCCGTCAGAGGGAAAGCGCCCTCGATCAGTTAATCTGTGGTAAGCACGATATACGCCAGTTCATAGTGATTGTTTGTAGTTGGTCGTGTGCCCAGCGACAGTAGCAATGTTTATTTATAGGTTAGACATGTTTTAATAAGGCAGAAGGCCTGAAATAGGAGAGTGAAGAGGGAGGAGCACGGAGCGACGTCCATCCCCTCTGAGCTCTGACGGACGACTGAGGGAGCCTGGCTCCGGATGGAGGAAGACCCTCCCAGTGAGTGAGGACCGCCGCCAGGCGAGGTGGAGTATGGACCCGCCCAAAACGGGGGAGTCCACTCTCACTGTATGTAGAGGACAGATAGAGGTTTGAGGCAAGCATATTGTGTGGTTATTTTTGTTTATGTGTTAAAGGGGAACATTTTATTGGAACGTCGATGGGTTGCAGGTTTGTTCTTTGGGGAAGAAGTTGCTGAGAACTTCGAAGCCAGCAGATGATGTAGCTGATGAGACTCCAAGGTAGTGGAGCAGAGGACCTCGAGCTGTGAGGAGAAGCAGCAGTGAAGAGGAGTGTCACGTGCTTCTGTAGAGGTGGTGTAGCAGCCAAGAGAGCTGTGGAAGAACCTAACAGAAGGGCGAAGCACCGTAGTTGCACAAGGAAACTTCATGATAGCAGCCTGGAGGAGCTGCAGAGGATCCTGGTAGTGAAGCCCGGAAGAACCTAAGGATATTAGGGTTGTGAACTTCCAGAGGTGGAAGGGGAAGTTCTGGTGGATTACTTATAGGGAGTTGATAGTGTTTGGTTGTCAGTAGCGTGCAAGACGCAGTGAGAGGTGAGTGACTGTTGGCATCCTTATGTCAAGGAGTTTTTTTTTTATATTGAAGTATCAATGAACATTTATACTGGTATATGTTATTGCATTCAAATGCTGGTTTTCTATATATATATGTTATCTTGCTGATGGTGCAACAGTGTGTAGGCTTGACCAACTTGAGGAGGTTAATAGTATCAGGTGGTGAACCAGGAGATAGGATACCACTTGATAAGCTGATAATAGAGTTCTGATGGTATTGGAGTGCAACCTGATTGTGATATTATAGAGTATAGGATTCATTATTATTATATGTGTGTATGTATCGTGTATGTGCTTTGTTCAGTAAATGTGTCACAATTTGCTGGTGTTTGCCCTTGTCCTAGTGAGGCTTCCCAGGAGGTAGTAAAGAAGGAGAGAGAGAGAGAAAGAACCATGAACCACTGCTGTGGACAGGGTAGGAGGTAATACTAGTAAGTCATAGGGGATTGAGGAGATCATATCTCATAAGGAGAGAGTGGGGAGTCACAGCGGCTCGAGTGGGTGTGTGCACGTGACAACGAGGCTAAGTGTTGGAGCCGCATCCCCTAAACGTGTGACGTTGAGCCCCTCTCCAAGAGCCAGAAGCGCCAAGGGTGATCTCCTAGTATAAGCACTCTACCGAGTTGTGGGTTGGGTTGTCCGTAGAGGAGGAACCACGACGACAACACCACCAACCCACAGTCTATAATATGCTCCTCTCATAAAAGTTCTTCAAGAACATCATAAGTTGTTCAGCGATGATCCCCCAGGAGTGTAATGTGGTTCAGCATGACATTCAGCTGCTTCCTGATACCCGGCCGATTCGTCAACCCTTCTACCGTATCAGCCCGTACAAAGAGGAAGTTATGCGTGCTGAAGTACAGTACCTTCTGGATCATGGGCTGGCCACCCCTTGTGAGTCCCCTTGGGCCTCACCCTCCATATTGGTGCCGAAACCGCACGGTAAAGTACGACTATGTACCGACTATAGGAAACTGTACCTTGTGACCGTCAAGGATGCTTACCCTTTACCTCGCATAGATGATATCCTTGAAGCAGTAGGTGATGCTAATTATTTGACCCAAAATGATTTGTTAAAGGGCTATTACCAAATCAGCCTGACAGAGCGAGCTAAGGAAATATCTGCCTTCATCACTCCTTTTGGCCTATACAGATATGAACGCCTACCTTTTGGACTGTGTAACGCCCCGGCCTCCTTCCAGCGAGCTGTCAACCACGTCATCTACGGCCTAGATCACTCCAACGCCTACTTGGATGACATCGTTGTGGCAACTAACACCTGGAGCGAACATCTGCTCCAGCTGCAACAATTGTTCTCCAAGCTCCTGACAGCTGGCCTTACCATCAACTTGGGCAAGTCCACCTTTGCTAAAGGTAAAGTGCGTTATCTTGGTCATGTGATTGGGAGTGGCAGCATTGCTCCTTTAACCATTCACACTCAAGTAATTCAGCATTACCCACAACCTACAACCAGGAAGCAGCTCCTGCACTTCCTTGACCTTGCATCTTACTATCGTAGGTTTGTGAAAAAGTTTAGTACGGTAGCGACACCATTGATTAATCTGACCAGCCCCAAGCAACGGTATCATTGAACCATTTAACAGACAGTTGCCTTTGAACAACTTAAATCTCTGCTATGATCTGATCCCATTCTCGCCTCTCCAGATATTACGAAGCTCTTCATCATCAATGTCGACGCAAGTGGCACCGGCATCGGGGGCGTCCTAATGCAACAACGTGGCGAAGAGGTTCTTCCTGTCAGCTACTACAGCCAAAAGTTGAAGCCCCACCAAAAGAATTATAGCACTATAGAAACGGAACCTTCGAACCTTACCTACAGGGGAATCGGTCTATTACCATCTACTCAGACCACAATCCCCTACGGTTCCTGCAACAGGCCCAATTCAGCAATCAACGTCTTCTACGCTGGGCTCTGTACTTGCAGAATTTTAATCTGGAGCTCTTCTTCATCAAGGGTTCGGACAACATCATAGCTGACGCCCTCTCCAGAGTCTACGAGGTAGAGACAGCTACTCCTACCTCTCTACCATCTACTGAAGTAACTTAACCGGTAAGAGCAGGCTTCGGGGTAGAGCTGTGATGATAATCTCCGTCAAGAGAGATTTGGCCTGCTCTTTCCTTCATCATGTTACTTCAGTACATCTACAACATCTAGATACTACAATCAAGAGTAGTACACATTTAGTAGAATACGTTTCTACAGGGGGTATACGTACCCTACACTCGCTCTCCACCTCCCCCTCCTCGCTGTCGCCACTCCATCTTCATCGATCACCAAACTACCACTTCCAGCAGCACGCTTCTGATTGGTGAATCGACGACTCCACTCGACTTCAGCACCATCTGCATAGCCGATGACTAAGCGTGCACAAGCCATTGGATTTAGAATATTCTGTGCTCTCAAGGCTGATACATCTATCTAGCATAAGCTCTGTGTAATAGTGGAGGTTTTCAGCCAGCTAATATTTATTTCAAAACCAAAAAAGCATAAAAAACGCCTTGCGGAAAATCAGCTTTCTGCTGTCCAAAATAAATATCATTTTTTAAATGATATTTATGCGTGTCTAGTCAATCTCCATCTCCACTTCATTCAACACAAAATAATTATTATTGTGTGACAGATTTTTACACCTTGTAACACACAATGTAACGTAATGAAGAAAATCAGCTATCTGCTGTCCCAAAATATATATTGTCTTCTTTGTGTGTCGAACAGGTGATTGCATCTCTTTATCCCTGATTGCCAGTAAATAGGTGTGTCCCTGTAGGAGTACTGCAAGTTAGCCTTTCTTTATCATGCTTGGTTGGTACAGAGACACTCATTAACACTAAACGGTGAAATGATTATAGGTATATAATCTATAATATAATTTATATATATAAAATATGAAAATAATTGTTGATACACAACACAACTTGTGCTGGTATTGATCCCACCAGATATAAGGGCCTGCATAATTAATTAATGGTGTTAGGTTGTTCAATATTTAGTACAACACTAGGCTATGGTAATATAAATGGGACTAGGTTGATCAGTATTTAGTTCAACACTTGTGGGATATCTGGGGCTTAACTCATATATTCAATTATTTACTTATTGGATTTAATAAATCGAAGGACCACCCACTTTTGAAAAAAGAGGGAAGACTAATAGAAGTGATCATTAGAATAACACTAGAGAACCAGTGTCTATGGATAATCATTAAGAAAATAATCACTTGAAATAATGAATGGAATGTATTATTAATTAATTAAAGTCAGAGCCTCAAAGACCTACATTGGGGGGGAATTTCTAGAAATTCATATATATCTAGGAACCACTGTGGTTCGCCACCAGTTCATTGTTGAGTAAATGATATAATAAATCTAAACTACTATAGATTCAAAATATGAGAACTCAAATTGTGAATATTAAAGATCATGAATTACTGAGCAACAGTCAGAGCAAAACACATTAATTACCAATCATCATTTCTGGTAATAATCTATTCAATGTAAAGATTCTACAGGAATTATATAAGAATCAATAATCATATTAAATAAATTTGTACAAAAAAATGTCTTAGCTTTAAGACGATTTCTGTAACATCATTTCGTCATTCGTCCTCGTGGTCACAGGATCTCCACAAAGAAAGAACTCGAGGTAAATATCACGAATGATGAGAAACAACTTGATGACTCCTCGTATACACGCTGAAATCAGAGAAATTTAAGTAGCATTTGAATAGGCTATGTTTTATTTTCAATATTCATGAAAACGGAGGAAATTGTCGAAATTTTAATAACGTTGTATATTGGGTATCATCGCTATATGGCGACAGACTACTCACAAATATATAATCTAGGATGATGCATCAAACGAGAAACATATACTTAACATGAGCGTATTAAATACTGAGGTCTGCCGAAACCGCGTCAGCCAGTCCCTGACGTCCACTGCTGTGTACATGTAATTACGGGTCTTGGCTTCAATTGTTGACGCGTTATTAATTGGCTGGGCACTATAGAACACGTTAATAAGTAATTATTAACTATTGACCGAGTATCAACGTAATTCTTGCCGATAAATTCCCCAGTCACTACCACGTGTCTCGTCACTCTTCACGCCAGGGATGCCTTCTCTCGCACAATGGCGTCGCCATCTCTCGCATTCACCACAGAAATTATTAATCACGAATAATTCTTTTCCTCGCAATTATGGATGTAATACGTTAACGAGAACTGGGTTGCAATTATAGGGATTTAAATATTATCATATTCTCGTTTTATGGTGTTAAACGAGAAATGGAGAAGAATCTATTTTCTCCATGGCATTCGCACGTAACAGAGAAAACTGCTACTACATAACTATTTCAGTTAACAACTCTCGGTTCTAGATTATTGGGAGTTATATTATCCGTAGGTAATTATTACATGGAATACTGATAATTTTAGAGAACCACATTCTATTCTCTAATCCATTGGTAATAAATGTGTCTAACTGGACATTATCTGACGCAATGTTGCTACTCGATTTCATGAGAATTCTAGCATTAATACGCAGATGCAATGGTTAATTTATGTTGACACTACCGTTAGTGAAATTAGTAACTACTGTAGTTAGTATATAAGGATAATGATTTATTATAATGCAATAGTAGTATATTTGTGTTGGAAATTTCCAACAACACTAGTCAATGGTAAAATCCTTCCCAAAAAAGGGGTTGGGATCTAGCTACTAGAATATTGTGTAATAGACACAAAGTGCAGTATATTTTAATTGGAGTTTTAGTTTATATTTTAAATACTTTTCTTCTTAGATAAATTATATACACAATTGTTGTTGGTAGCCTCTCATTAACCACCGGTGTTATTTTGGTAGTAATAATTATTTTATTAGTGACCTTTCGCGAAATTAAACACCACAATCTAGTAGATTAACTCTGTAAAAATAAAGCCATAATTTGTTTTTTGTTTTTTTATTAACATATTAGGTACATCTGCATTAGTGCAGCTACCCTAGACTATATGAAGTGGAGTACAGTGTGTCAAAAAAGCTAACTAGGTGATACTAAAAAATCCCCATCACACAGGATGGTTAGTCATACAGAGGCAAGTGATAAGCGGTCTGCACTGGCAGACTCCGGATGCATTTTGAGGATATCAACAACATAAGATTGAATAAGGTAGCAGTGGTAATACAAGTCCCCATCTCGCAGGATGGTTAGTCATACAGAGCCATGTGTTTAATAGCCTGCACTGGCAAATTTTGGGTATACTGTGAGAATATCTTCAAGAATACGAGAGTGAATAAAGTAATTGCAAAGCTCCAGGTACAATTTGGTTTTATTTAATTTATGTGATAAAACTCCATGGATATCACACTCCACGAATTTGGTGGATCAGCTACACGAAACGGCTGTGAGTCTAGGCTACTGACCAGTCTATGACTGGAGATATGTGTTTAATATTTTATTGATTCATTGGACTGGTTTATTTAATTTGATGGACCAGTGTGATCTAGGATCATTAAGTACCCATCTAGGTTCAAAAGCTTGTAAATTATATTTGTTGCTCAAGATCCAAT
Source organism: Procambarus clarkii (assembly GCF_040958095.1). Taxonomy (NCBI): domain Eukaryota; kingdom Metazoa; phylum Arthropoda; class Malacostraca; order Decapoda; family Cambaridae; genus Procambarus; species Procambarus clarkii. The sequence continues at coordinate 6,165,309 of NC_091215.1, read as the reverse complement.
AATTTCTGTATTTGATGAACCAGTGTAGCATTTCTGGTTCATCCAGTTCGAAGGTCCATAAATTATTTGGGGGAAATCTACCTGTAATTGATTTGATTAATAATTTTAAATTAAATAATTGTATATATTACATTTCAGCAGAGTGCATTTTATAACTTTTTTCACCAGTAAACTTCCCTTCACACATTTTGGGGGGTTTTATATTTAAATCTTACCATAATTAAACGGTAGACTTAATAAATAACCCCTGGGAGGCTGTTGTTGTTAAAGATTCGCTACCTGGAACAAAAAAGTTCCAAGTAACACGGGCTATGGTGAGCCCGTAGTGCCTTCCCTGGGAGGCACTTGCCTTAATAGCCTTCAACACCACCAGGCGCAAGAAATTATATTATTAAAAATTTTTGTTTCATCATATAAAAATGCTCGTTTGTGTTCCCTGATCATGAGAAAATCAAAATCAAATCGTAGGTGATATATTTTGGCTGCAATAAAGTGGGAAAGTCTGGTAAAATTAAAGCGTTGACAGAGTAAGCGTCCTCTGACAGTCTTCTCTACCTCGCGGCAGGCAACAGTTGACACAACGACATTATTACCTAATTATTTCAATGTCTCTGATTTTTTCTCACATTTTTGGCAGTAATATAATTCAATAGTGTGTAATGTGTTATATTTATATAATAAAAATGTGTAAACCAAATGTACTACTAATCTGGTATGGTGTCCAAACAATATAGTGGCCGCCAATACCACAGCCAGCAGACCATGCTACCTCACTCACCAAAAATCCTCCTCCCACTATACTGTTTATGCTGTTAATACGCTATACACACACACACACACGGTATATATACGTATCTACATGTTTTATTCAACATAATTGTACAACAAAGCTGGTATGATGTCCAATCAACATAGTGGCCACAGGAATCTGCATGCCAAGTGACACAGCAGACGACAGCCTCACTCCCTCCCACACTAACACGTCCCTCACCAAAATGCCTCCTCCCAGCATATCCTTTTACTGTTATTACACTATATATACACAGGTTATATATAGGTATATACATTTGTGTCCACCATAGCGAACCACAAAACTGGAATGGTGAGTCCAAACAACAAGAGTGAACTGCCAGACCCAGCCAGCAGACGCCATCTCCCTCACTCCTTCAACACCTTATTCACCAGCATTCCTCCTCCCACAATACTGTTTGTGCATTAATTAAACTATATCCACACGTTTTATATAAGTTTCTTAATCTTTTATGCACCATAATTGTACAACTAGTCTGGTATTGTGTCCAAACAGCATTGTGGCCACAATACATGGCATGACATGCCACACACCAGCCAGCAGACGACAGCCTCACTCCCTTCCTCACCAAAATGGCTCCTCCCAACATACTCCTTTTGCTGTTATTACACTATATATACACGTTATATATAAATATTTACTTTTGTGTTCACCATAGCGAACCACTAAGCTTGTATGGAGAGTCCAGACAACAACAGGTCACCACACAGGGCCACGAGGCCGATGTTTATATATTTGTATCAAGGTATAATTGGGCTATAGAGAACAGTGATACAGTAAATTAGTGAACGGTAACACAACAGGCGAAAGGATACAGCATACTGAAACAACCACCAGCACCGATCTACTGGCACTCAGTGGAAGAGTGGGACTCCACACCACGTGGAGAGACGACGAATCCACCGAGGTCCACGACATAAGGAAATCATTATAAACTCACCTGGTTGTGTGAGCGGGACGGTTTTGGCCGGTGAGTACTGCCTGCTCCTGTCGGTTAACTGATGTACAGTAAGGTCAATTATAAGAGAAATCTTGTTCAGTTTATCATATACATTTAGACTCACAAAGTGGCTCATTCCGGGTAGAAGTGTGACACATAGGGGACCCTCGTGACACTCACACTCGCAAGCAAACACATACACAAGCAAATACACACACACAAGCAAACACACACACACACACACACACACACACACACACACACACACACACACACACACACACACACACACACACACACACACACACACACACACACACACACACAGTAAAGGGATGGAGTAAATGAAAATAGGAAATGGTTTTTACGTATGTGAAACATCACGCCAGCAACAGGATACCCCCCCCACCCCCTTCTTTCCCACCCCATCTTACCCAAAACACTACCCTATGGGAACTGGCTAGATAGCGCCCTTTGACACTTAGTTGACAACTGTTGGATAACTGACCATACCTCCAATTTCTCACCCTCCTCCTCCCTCTCCCCCATTAAACATACACAAATAGATCTCTTCTGTTCCTCTCCCCTTCCTCCCAATATCTCTCCCCCTAACCTCCCGATACACACACTACAGTGTTTGTGGTTTTGTGTGTACAGTGTTTTTAGTATAACAAGTAGTCTTGGATACTAGCTAAAGAAAGTAAAGAATCTTGACGAATACGGCTCATGTAGGTACTAGTTTCTGTCACCTTAGAATCAAAAGATCACACCGCCAATCCCCCCACCACCATACACCATCCACCCCACACACAAACACACACACACACACTAGGAACTTTCTGAGCCAGCATGTCAAGGAACCCACAGGAGTGAGAGGCAATGATGAACCAGCTGGACTCGACTTGATATTCACCCTGAATGAGTCAGAAATAAGGGAAGTCAAAGTTGAAGCCCACATAGGAATGAGTGACCACAGTGTACTGACTTTTGAGTACTTGGTGGAGGTAGGGATAACCTATCCAAGGATGGGATCAGAGGGAAAAAGACTAAATTACCGAAGAGAAAAATATGACGAGATGAGGAACTTCCTCAGGGGAATACCATGGGAAACAGAACTTAGAGACAAGAATGTGCAGGACATGATGGATTTTGTCACCCAGAAGTGCCAGAAAGCTGCAGACAGGTTCATCCCCGTCCAAAAGGAGAAAAACGAAAACAACAGAAAAACCCATGGTTTAACCAGGAATGCAAGGCAGCGAAGCAACTGAGTAAAAGAACATGGAGAAAGTACAGAAATAACCGAACACCAGAGAGCAGGGAGAGATATCAGAGGGCCAGAAAAGAGTACCTCAGAGTGAGGAGGGAAGCAGAGACAGTTTGAAAATGACATAGCGAGTAAAGCAAAGACCCAACCAAAGCTGCTCCACAGCCACATCAGGAGGAAAACAGCAGTGAAGGAACAAGTGATGAAACTGAGAAAAGGGGAGAACAGATACACAGAGAATGACAAGGTGTGTGAAGAACTCAACAAGAGATTCCAGGAGGTCTTCACAATAGAACAATGAGAAGCCCCTGCACTGAATGAGGAGGAGGCAAACCAAGCAACCTTGGAGGAATTTGACCTCACCAGTGATGAGGTCAAAAGGTGTCTGTTGGAGCTGGATGTGACAAAGGCTGTTGGGCCTGACAGAATCTAACCATGGATACTAAAGGAAGGTGCAGAAGCACTAAGTGTACCACTCTCTATGGTGTATAACAGGTCACTGGAAACAGGAGATTTACCAGAAAGTTGGAACACAGCTAACGTAGTCCCAATATACAAGAAGGGTGACAGGCAAGAGGCACTGAACTACAGACCAGTTTTTCTAACTTGTATACCATGCAAGGTGATGGAGAAGATCGTGAGGAAAAGGTTCGTAGAGTATCTGGAGGGAAATAACTTTGTAACACACCACCAACAGGTGTTCAGAGATGGTAAATCGTGCCTCACAGGTTTAATAGAATTCTATGACCAGGCAACAAAAATTAGGCAGGAAAGAGAAGGATGGCCCGACTGCATTTTCCTGGACTGCCAAAAAGCCTTTGACACAGTACCCCATAAAAGGCTGGTAAAACAGTTGGAGCATTAGGCAGGAGTAAAAGGTAAGGTGCTCCAGTGGATAAGGGAATACTTAAGCAACAGGAAACATCGAGTAACGGTGAGGGGGGGGAGATATCAGAGCGGCGAGATGTCACCAGCGGAGTCCCACAGGGCTCAGTACTTGGACCCATCCTGTTTTTAATATATGTAAACGATCTTCCGGAGGGTATAGACTCGTTCCTATCAATGTTTGCTGATGATGCAAAAATTATGAGAAGAATCAAGACGGATGAAGATAGACAGAGACTACAGGATGACCTGGACAAACTGGAGGAATGGTCTAGAAAATGGCTGCTAAATTTAACTCAGGAAAGTGTAAGGTAATGAAATTAGGCGAAGGGAGCAGGAGGCTGAACACAAGGTATCATCTGGGAGGTGAAATCCTGCTAGAGTCAAATAGAGAAAAAGATCTGGGAGTTGATATCACACCGAACCTGTCCCCAGAGGCCCACATCAAAAGAATATCATCAGCGGCATTTGCTAGACTGGCCAACATAAGAACTGCCTTTAGAAACTTGCGTATGGAATCGTTCAGGACCCTTTATACTACTTATGTAAGACCAATCCTGGAGTATGCAGCTCCAGCCTGGAGACCATATCTAGTTAAACACAAGACAAAGTTAGAGAAGATTCAGCGGTATGCCACCAGGCTCGTTCCGGAACTGAGAAGAATGAGCTACGAGGAAAGGCTAAAGGAGCTGAACCTCACATCCCTGGAAAACAGAAGAGTAAGGGGAGACACGATAACCACCTACAAAATTCTCAGGGGAACTGACAGGGTGGACAAAGACAAACTCTTCAGCACAGGAGGGACACAAACAAGGGGACACAGGTGGAAACTTAGTACCCAAATGAGCCACAGAGACGTTAGAAAGATTTTTTTCAGTGTCAGAGTAGTTAATAAATGGAATGCACTAGGAAGTGATGTGGTGGAGGCTGACTCCTTACACAGTTTCAAATGTAGATATGATAGAGTCCAGTAGGCTCAGGAATCTGTACACCAGTTGATTGACAGTTGAGAGGCGGGACCAAAGAGCCAAAGCTCAACCCCCGCATGCGCAATTAGGTGAGTACACACACACATCTTTATTCAATTTCCTCCCCCTCTCCCACTCTCCTTCTGTCCCTCCCTCCCTTCCTCCATAATCTTCCTCACTCCATCCCTCTTTCTCCCCCCCACCATCCTTCCCTTCATCCTGCCTCCTGCCACCGGATGACCCCCTAGGTACCCCCCCTCACCATACACACAAACACACACACACACCCTACCCTCCCCCCCCGCCAACCCCCCCCCCCCCTATGCACTCGTCCCCTGACTCCCTTCTCTTCTCACACACCCCACCCACACTCTCCCACTCACACTCACACACACACAATCACACGCACACACACACACACACACACACACACAGACACACACACACACACACACACACACACACACACACACACACACACACACACACACACACACACACACACACACACACACACACACACACACACACACACACACACACACACACACACACACACACACACAGACTCTTTAAGTGACTCTTTAATGAGTCACTTATGTCGGGAGAATTGCCCAGTTGCTGGAAGGAGGCAAATGTCGTACCGATTTTCAAAAAAGGTGATAGGGAGGAGGCACTTAACTACAGACCCATATCACTGACAAGCATCCCCTGCAAAATACTTGAAAGAATAATTAGGCTAAGACTTGTTGAACACCTGGAGAGCATTGGGTTTGTAAACAAGCACCAACATGGGTTCTGGACAGGGAAATCATGCCTAACAAACCTATTAGAATTCTATGATAAAGTAACAAGGATAAGGCAGGACAGAGAAGGCTGGGCAGACTGCATATTTCTTGACTGCCAAAAGGCCTTTGATACGGTACCGCACATGAGACTGCTATACAAACTTGAGAGGCAGGCAGGAGTAAGCGGAAAGGCCCTAGTATGGGTGAAGAACTACCTAACAGGAAGGAGCCAGAGGGTAATGGTAAGTGGCGAAAAGTCGGACTGGCGAACAGTAACAAGTGGAGTACCTCAAGGATCGGTGCTGGGACCAATCCTCTTTCTAATTTACGTAAATGATATGTTTACAGGAGTGGAATCATACATGTCAATGTTTGCAGATGACGCAAAATTAATGAGAAGAGTTGTGACAGACGAGGATTGTAGGATCCTCCAAGAGGACTTAAACAGGCTGCAGAGATGGTCAGGGAAATGGCTACTGGAGTTTAACACCAGTAAATGTAAAGTTATGGAAATGGGATCAGGTGACAGGAGACCAAAGGGACAGTACACAATGAAGGGGAACAGCCTACCTGTAACGATTCGAGAAAGAGACCTGGGAGTGGATGTGACACCTAATCTAACTCCTGAGGCACATATAAATAGGATAACGACAGCAGCGTACTCTACACTGGCGAAAATTAGAACTTCATTCAGAAACCTAAATGAGGAAGCTTTTAGGGCACTTTACACTGCCTACGTGAGACCCGTCTTAGAGTATGCCGCGCCATCATGGAGCCCCCACCTGAAGAAACACATAAAGAAACTGGAGAAGGTTCAGAGGTTTGCGACGAGGCTTGTCCCAGAGTTACGAGGGATGGGATATGAAGAGCGGCTGAAGGAACTGAACCTAACGACACTAGAGAAAAGAAGGGAGAGAGGAGATATGATAGGGACATATAAAATACTCAGGGGAATTGATAAAGTGGAAATAGATGAAATGTTCACACGTAATAATAACAGAACGAGGGGACATGGGTGGAAACTGGAAACTCAGATGAGTCACAGAGATGTTAGGAAGTTTTCTTTTAGCGTGAGAGTAGTAGAAAAATGGAATGCACTTGGGGAACAGGTTGTGGAAGCAAATACTATTCATACTTTTAAAACTAGGTATGATAGGGAAATGGGACATGAGTCATTGCTGTAAACAACCGATAGCTAGAAAGGCGGGATCCAAGAGTCAATGCTCGATCCTGCAAGCACATATAGGTGAGTGCATATAGGTGAGTACACACACACACACACACACACACACACACACACACACACATTGTGCGAAAAAAACTAGTGGAGCATCTGGAGCGAAGGAACTTTGTAACACAGCATCAACATGGGTTCAGGGATGGCAGGTCCTGCCTCACAGGGTTACTTGAATTCTACGACCAGGCAACAAAAATAAGGCAAGAAAGAGAAGGGTGGGCAGACTGCATATTTTTGGATTGTCAGAAAGCCTTTGATACAGTGCCACACAAGAGGCTAGTGCGAAAGTTGGAGATGCAGGCTGGAGTGAGAGGGAAGGTACTCCGGTGGATAGAGGAGTACCTAAGCAACAGGAGACAACGAGTCTGTGTGAGGGGTGAGGTCTCAGATTGGCGAGACGTCACAAGTGGAGTCCCGCAGGGGTCAGTCCTTGGACTTATACAGTTTCTGGTATATGTAAATGATCTCCCAGAGGGTATAGATTCGTTCCTCTCAATGTTTGCCGACGATGCAAAAATTATGAGGAGGATTGAAACAGAGGATGATAGTAGGAGGCTACAAGATGACCTGGATAGACTGAGTGAATGGTCCAACAAATGGCTGTTGAAGTTCAACCCGAGGAAATGCAAAGTAATGAAACTAGGCAGCGAAAACAGGTGGCCAGGCACAGGATACAGAATAGGAGATGAAGTACTTAATGAAACAGACAGAGAGAAAGATCTAAGAGTTGATATCACACCAAACCTGTCTCCTGAAGCCCACATAAAGAGAATAACGTCTGTGGCATATGCGAGGCTGGCTAACATCAGAACGGCGTTCAGGAACCTGTGTAAGGAATCATTCAGAATCTTGTACACCACATATGTAAGACCAATCCTGGAGTATGCGGCCCCAGCATGGAGCCCGTACCTTGTCAAGCACAAGACGAAGCTGGAAAAAGTTCAAAGGTATGCTACTAGATTAGTCCCAGAACTAAGAGGCAGGAGTTATGAGGAAAGGCTGCGGGAAATGCACCTTACAACACTGGAAGACAGAAGAGTAAGGGGGGACATGATCACAACCTACAAAATCCTCAGGGGAATCGACCGGGTAAACAAGGATGAACTATTCAACACTGGTGGGACGCGAACAAGGGGACACAGGTGGAAGCTGAGTACCCAAATGAGCCACAGAGACGTTAGAAAGAACGTTTTCAGTGTTAGAGTAGTTAGTAAATGGAATGCATTAGGAAGTGATGTGGTGGAGGCTGACTCCATACACAGTTTCAAATGTAGATATGATAGAGCCCAATAGGCTCAGGAATCTGTACACCAGTTGATTGACGGTTGAGAGGCGGGACCAAAGAGCCAGAGCTCAACCCCCACAAGCACAATTAGGTGAGTACAATTAGGTGAGTACACACACACACACACACACACACACACACAAAGTTGAGAGGCGGGACCAAAGAGCCAGAGCTCAACCACCGCAAACACAACTAGGTGAGTACACACACACACACACACACACACACGCACACACACACACACACACACACACACACACACACACACACACACACACACACACACACACACACACACACACACACACTCACACACACACACACACACACACAAACACACACACACACACACACACACACACACACACACACACACACACACACACACACACACACACACACACACACACACATCAAGACGGATGAAGATAGACAGAGACTACAGGATGACCTGGATAAACTGGAGGAATGGTCTAGAAAATGGCTGCTAAAGTTCAACTCGGGAAAGTGTAAGGTGATGAAATTAGGCGAAGGGAGCAGGAGGCTGAACACAAGGTATCATCTGGAAGGGGAAATCCTGCAAGAGTCAAATAGAGAGAAGGATCTGGGGGTTGATATCACACCGAACCTGTCCCCTAAAGGCCCACATCAAAAGAATATCATCAGCGGCATATGCTAGACTGGCCAACATAAGAACTGCCTTCAGAAACTTGTGTAAGGAATCTTTCAGAACCCTGTATACCACTTATGTAAGACCAATCCTGGAGTATGCAGCTCCAGCCTGGAGTCCATACATAGTTAAACACAAGACAAAGTTAGAGAAGATTCAGCGGTATGCCACCAGGCTCGTCCCGGAACTGAAAGGATTGAACTACGAGGAAAGGCTAAAGGAGCTGAACCTCACATCCCTGGAAAACAGAAGAGTAAGGGGAGACATGATAACCACCTACAAAATTCTCAGGGGAATTGACAGGGTGGACAAAGACAAACTCTTCAGCATGGTTGGGACACGAACAAGGGGACACAGGTGGAAACTTAGTACCCAGATGAGCCACAGAGACGTTAGAAAATTTTTTTTCAGTGTCAGAGTAGTTAACAAATGGAATGCACTAGGAAGTGATATAGTGGAGGCTGACTCCATACACAGTTTCAAATGTAGATATGATAGAGCCCAGTAGGCTCAAGAATCTGTACACCAGTTGATTGACAGTTGAGAGGCGGGACCAAAGAGCCAAAGCTCAACCCCCGCAAGCACAATTAGGTGAGTACAATTAGGTGAGTACACACACACACACACACACACACACACACACACACACACACACACACACACACACACACACACACACACACACACACACGCACACACACACACACACACACACACACACACACATACATACACACACACACACACATCCACACACACACATTGGATTGTAGAACTGGAATTGTAAACAAATAGTGCAGAGAGCAGACGTAACACAGAGGGAGGAGGAGGACAAGATGTCTAGCTTGAGGAGGCACTCGTTCAAATGTGGAGTGAAATCAGGATGGAACTACAGGTAATGAAGGAAAAGGTAGCTAACCTGCAGGATGAACTGATTGTGGCAAGGGAGGAGATTAAAAGCCTGAAAGAGAATCCCCAATATCCGCCACGAACCAGCCCTCTGGAAGATGGTAATGTATCTTTAGAAGGGACTTCTGGTCAACAAGGGACTTCTACATTACTACCCTCATTTGCATATATACTTAGTAGGACCCCGGAAGTGGTCTCTGCAGTACAGTAAATTGCCATGAAAGTTGCTACTTCTCATGAAGCAGCAAGATGCACTAGGTGACTGATAGGGAGGAAAAGAGCACTAGTCGTAGTAGGTATTAAGGAGCAAATAGAGGCCACTCCAAGGGTGAGGAGAGATATGGACAAAGCCACAGTCAAAGAGATCCTTGAAGGAGTACAGATAGAGGGGGAAGAATTGAATATAGAAAAGGTTTTCAGGCTTGGCCAGTACAACATGGACAAAGATCAATTGATAAAAGTGGTTTTCAAAAGCGAGAACACAAAAGAGAAAATTTTAGCAAAGAAGAGCAGCCTACTCAATATGCAGAAGTTTAAAAAGGTATTCCTGCAGAGGGATATGATCAGGGAGGAGAGACAGAGGGCAGCAGTAGCAAGGAAGGAGCGCAAGGAGAGGGAAAGGAATCAGGGAACCACATCCCAGAACCCTACGATCCCAGAAGGGAGTGGGGAACCCTCCACAGGAAATTCAACAGCCCCAGTGGGATGAGGATCACACCCTTCTCCCAACTAATAGAAGCCCTACCTGCCCCAGCCCCTATACTCATCCCCCACCCTAAGCCCTCCCTTCTGCCCAACCCCCATATCCTCTCCCTGCTCTCCCACCCCCTAAGCTCTCCCATCTCCCCTCCAAGCCCTCTTCCCTCTCTCTCTTCCCCAAGCCCTTCTCCACCACCCCCCCAAGCCTTCCTTTCTCCCCCCCCCCAAGTCCTCCCTCCTCCCCAACAACCCCCCCCCCCCTTTCTCTCTATCCCCCCAAACCCTCCCTTCTCCTCCACCCCTCCAAGCCCTCACTTTGCCCCTACCCTATCCAAACCAGATCCTCCCAGCCCCCCCACAATCCACGTTCCCCTCACAACCTAAGGCGCCCCCCCCCCCTTTCCCCCCTCCCCATCCCCCTCCATGTTTACCTTCTCCAGTGGAAGCAACAGAAACTGGGGTTGGACAGAAAAGAGTCAGCTTCAAGGTGATGTACACGAACATAGATGGGATTACAAGCAAGGTGAGTGAATTTAGGGAAAGAGCACAAGACGTAAACCCAGATGTAACTGGAATCATGGAAATAAAACTCTCAGGAATCATAACAAATGTGGTGTTCCCCCCGGATTACACTGTAATAAGGAAAGAGCGGGAAGGAAGGGGAGGAGGCAGAGTGGCCTTACTCATGAGAAAGGAATGGAGTTTCAAGGAGATGGTTATCCCAGGCTGTGAAGGGTTTAGAGACTACATAGCAGGCACCATGACGATGGGAGGACCCAGAGTAGTAGTAGCGGTGACATATAACCGACCACCAAATGACAGAAGACCCAGGCAAGAGTATGACAGAGACAACATGGCAGTTAATAATATAATTGAGAGGGCAGCCTCTGCTGCCTAAAGAAATCGATCCCATCTGCTCATCATGGATGACTTTAATTATGCAAGAATAGACTGGGAGAACAAGGAACCACACTGCGGAGAGGATACATGGAGAGCCAAACTAGTGGAAGTGGCGACAAGAAACTTTCTAAGCCAACATGTCAGGGAACCAAATAGGATGAGGGGAAACGATGAAAGAGCGATACTCTACTTAGTCTTCACTTTGAATGACTCCGACATAAGGGAAATTGACTTCGAGGCCCCAGTAGGAATGAGCGATCACAGTGTACTGACGTTTGAGTATCTGGTCGAAGAAGGGCTAAAGTACTCGAGAATGGGAACTGAAAGCAAAAGGCTGGCATTCCGTAAGGAAAATTACGAGGATATAAGAAAATTCCTAACGGATGTAACATGGGAAGCAGAGCTAAGGGAAAAGACGGCCCAAGACATGATGGAATACATCACACAGAAGTGCAAGGAGGCAGCAGAAAAGTTTATCCCGGCCCAAAAGGTAAAAACTGAAATGCAGATTAGAAACCCATGGTTTAATCAGAGATGTAAGCTAGCTAAGCAACAAAGTAAAAGAGCATGGAGAAGCTAAAAATAACAGAACACTTGAGAGCAGAGAAGGTTACCAGAGAGCCAGGAATGAATACATCAGACACTTTCTAAGTTAGCACAGCAAGGAACCAACGGTTGAGAGGCGGGACCAAAGAGCCAGAGCTCAACCCCCGCAAGCACAACTAGGTGAGTACAAGAATAAGAGAAGACGAACCAGCCATGCTCGATTTGATATTTACCCTAAATGAGTGGGATATAAGGGAAGTCAAGATGGAAGCACCCTTGGGAATGAGTGACCAGAGTGTATTAAACTTTGAGTACCTGGTAGAGCTAGGAATTATCTCCCCTTAAAAAAGAACTAGGAAACAAAAGGCTGGCATACCGAAAGGGAACTATGAGGAGATGAGACGTTTCCTGAGGGATATACCTTGGGACACAGACCTCAGAGATAAGTCTGTACAAGATATGATGGACTATGTCACCCAAAAGTGTTAGGAGGCAGTAAACAGGTTCATCCCGTCCCAAAGGGAAAAATCCGAGAAGCAACAGAAGAATCCATGGTATAATAGGGCATGTATGGAAGCAAAGGAACTGAACAAAAAGCCGTGGAGGAACTTCCAGAAAAACAGAACACCAGAAAGCAGAGAGAGATACCAGAGAACCAGGAACGAGTATGTTAGGGTGAGAAGAGAAGCAGAGAAAATTTATGAAAATGATATAGCAAACAAAGTCAAGACCGAACCAAAGCTGCTCCATAGTCACATCAGGAGGAAAACAACAGTGAAAGAACAGGTTATGAAACTTAAAACAGGCGAGGACAGGTATACAGAGAATGACAAAGAGGTGTGTGAAGAACTTAACAAGAAGTTCCTGGAGGTCTTCACAATAGAACAAGGTGAGGTCACTGTGCTAGGAGAAAGGGAAGTAAACCAGGCGGCCTTGGAAGGGTTCGAAATTACGAGTGAGGAGGTCAAGAGACACCTGCTGGATCTGGACGTTAGACAGGCTGTTGGTTCAGACGGGATCTCACCATGGGTACTGAGAGAGTGTGCAGAGGCCCTTTGCTTGCCACTCTCCATAGTGTATAGTAGGTCACTTGAGACGGGAGACCTACCAGAAATATGGAAGACGGCAAATGTGGTCCCAATATACAAAAAGGGCGACAGGCAAGAGGCACTGAAATACAGACCAGTGTCCTTGACTTGTATGCTATGCAAGGTGATGGAGAAGATCGTGAGAAAAAACCTAGTAACACATCTGGAGAGAAGGGACTTCGTGACAAATCGCCAACATGGATTCAGAGAGGGTAAATCTTGCCGGACTGGCTTAATAGAATTCTACAACCAGGTGACAAAGATTAAGCATGAAAGAGAAGGCTGGGCGGACTGCATTTTCTTGGATTGTCGGAAAGCCTTTGACACAGTGCCGCATAAGAGGCTGGTACATAAGCTGGAGAGACAGGCAGGTGTAGCTGGTAAGGTGCTCCAGTGGATAAGGGAGTACCTTAGCAATAGGAAGCAGAGAGTTACGGTGAGGCGTAAGACCTCAGATTGGCGTGAAGTCACCAGTGGAGTCCCACAGGGCTCTGTACTCGGTCCTATCTTGTTTCTGATATATGTAAATGATCTCCCGGAGGGTATAGATTCATTTCTCTCAATGTTTGCTGACGATGCCAAAATTATGAGAAGGATTAGGACAGAGGAGGACTGCTTGAGGATTCAAGAAGACCTAGACAAGCTGAAGGAATGGGCAAACAAATGGTTGTTAGAGTTTAATCCAAACAAATGTAATGTAATGAAGATAGGCGTAGGGAGCAGGAGGCCAGATACTAGGTATCATATGGGAGATGAAATTCTTAAAGAGTCAGAGAGAGAAAAAGACTTGGGGGTTGACATCACGCCAGACCTGTCCTTTGCAGCCCATATCAAGAGGATAACATCAGCGGCATATGCCAGGCTGGCCAACATAAGAACGACATTTAGAAACTTGTGTAAAGAATCATTCTTAACTTTGTATACCACATATGTCAGGCCAATCCTGGAGTATGCAGCCCCAGCATGGAGTCCATATTTATTCAAGGATAAGACCAAACTGGAAAAGGTTCAAAGGTTTACCACCAGACTAGTACCCGAACTGAGAGGTATGAGCTACGAGGAGAGGCTACGGGAATTAAACCTCACTTCGCTGGAAGACAGAAGAGTTAGGGGGGACATGATCACCACATTCAAGATTCTCAAGGGAATTGATAGGGTAGATAAAGACAGGCTATTTAACACAAGGGGCACACACACTAGGGGACACAGGTGGAAACTGAGTGCCCAAATGAGCCACAGAGATATTAAAAAGAACTTTTTTTAGTGTCAGAGTGGTTGAAAAATGGAATGCATTAGGAAGTGATGTGGTGGAGGCTGACTCCATACACAGTTTCAAGTGTAGATATGATAGAGCCCAATAGGCTCAGGAACCTGTACACCTGTTGATTGACGGTTGAGAGGAGGGACCAAAGAGCCAGAGCACAACCCCCGCAATCACAATTAGGTGAGTACAAGGCGAAGCTTGAAAAAAATCAAAGATATGCTACTAGGCTAGTCCCAGAAATAAGAAGCTTGAGTTACGAAGAAAGGCTGCGGGAAATGCACCTCATGACACTAGAAGACAGAGGAGTAAAGGGAGACATCATCACTACCTACAAACTTCTCAGAGGATTGACAGGGTAGATAAAGATAAACTGTCTAACATGGGTGGTACGCGAACAAGGGAACACAGGTGGAAACTGAGTACCCAAATGAGCCACAGGGACGTTAGAAAGAACTTTTTCAGTGTCAGAGTAGTTAACAGATGGAATGCATTAGGTAGTGATGTGGTGGAGGCTGACTCCATACACAGTTTCAAATGTAGATATGATAGAGCCCAATAGGCTCAGGAATCTGTACATCAGTTGATTGACAGTTGAGAGGCTGGACCAAAGAGCCAGAGCTCAGCCCCCGCTAGTACAATTAGGTGAGTACACAGAGTCAACAGACGACGCCATCTCTCCCTTCCTCCTCATAAGGATTCCTCCTCCCATCATACTGCGCACATCGCTAATTCTCACCACAATCCTGCTATTTTCAGAATCCCGGTCACTAAATCCTGTAAATTAATATTTTTCAACAAGTTTATTTTGTAATGGAAAATGAGAAGTTGTTTGAAGATTCACAGATGGACGAAACAATGACAGTGTGCTGTGGCTAGCGCTGTAAACATCTTGAACAGCATTGTATTCACTGTTATCTGAACATTGAACACAGTCTTTATCACAGTCAGGCTCTTCTGTAATACTATCATGGCTAAATAATGTCAGTTACATATATATTTTGACATTTTTAGGTGATGCTGTGGTCACAAGGTGAACAGCAGTGCTGTTAGCTCATGCTGTGTGCGCTTGCCTTGGTTGCTCACTCAAAACTGAGGCCTTCACACCCGTGAATGTTGCCCACGATTTTTTTAAATAGTGTCTGTTTACTAGAGCCCTGAGGCAGCTGATGTGAACCCCTGTGTAGCCGCGGGACTTATAAATCTTATGAAGTACTCCCAACCATTCAGAGCTATGGTGCACCGTCCTGGAATAGTGACTCACCCCAGCTGTAAATTTATTGCGCCTTTTAAAGTTTAAGGGTTTAATTCACACTACTATTTGTTAGTTTAGAATTACATGCCCTCAGCTGTTTGTAGTGTAAGAGCTGATCTTCCAGCATCGGACTTGGTCCGCCACATGTGATCCATCATGAGCAGGTATTAATTGCGACAATCTAGTCCTGGTGTGTCGCAGCTCAACTAATTTTAGGTGTGCTCACAACATACCTGGGGAAATGTTACAACGTAACATCTACCAAGAACAGATATACTTCAATTGTAGCACATAAAGTATATTAGAGACTCTTACCTTTGTGGGGTTGTGTTATCATGCCTTGTGACGATTAATACTAGATACAGGAAATAACTGGCAAATAAATCTGAGCTAAAAAACTAACCTAACTGTGGCACCTTCCTCCTGTTATGCAAGTTGCGCAAACGCATAGTGACTACATTCCTTTGTTGTAAGTCACCCTGCTAACTAGAATTTGCAGGAAGAAATTTGTGTTGTAAAAGGCCCGTTTGTGGGCTCAAGTTTCAACAAAACACTCTCCTTGCAGTAACTTTGTTTACAATGGCCGGTTTACAGTAATCACATTAACATGGTACTCATCCAGTGGAACATTCCCTGGCTGTGTGGTTACATTACCATGGTAGTAATCTAGTGGAACATTCCCTGGCTGTGTGGTCACATTAACATGGTAGTCATCTAGTGGAACATTCCCTTTCTGTGTGGTCACATTAACATGGTAGTCATCCAGGGGAACATTCCCTGGCTGTGTGGTCACATTTAAATGGTAGTCATCCAGTGGAACATTCCCTGGCTGTGTGGTCACATTAACATGGTAGTCATCCAGGGGAACATTCCCTGGCTGTGTGGTCACATTAACATGGTAGTCATCCAGTGGAACATTCCTTGGCTGTGTACTCACCTAGTTGTACTCACCAAGTTGTGCTTGCGGGGGTTGAGCTCTGGCTCTTTGGTCCCGCCTCTCAACCGTCAATCAACAGGTGTACAGATTCCTGAGCCTATTGGGCTCTATCATATCTACACTTGAAACTGTATATGGAGTTAGCCTCTATCACATCACTTCCTAATGCATTCCATTTGTCAACCACTCTGACACTAAAAATGTTCTTTCTAATATTTATGTGGCTCATTTGAGCACTCAGTTTCCACATGTATCCCCTAATGCGTGTGCCCCTTGTGTTAAATAGCCTGTCTTTATCAACCCTGTCGATTCCCTTGAGAATCTTATATGTGGTGATCATATCCCCCCTAACTCTTTTGTCTTCCAACGAAGTGAGGTTTAATTCCCGTAGTCTCTCCTCGTAGCTCATACCTCTCAGCTCGTGTACTAGTCTGGTGGCAAACCTTTGAACATTTTCTAGTTTAGTCTTATGCTTGACTAGATATAGACTCCATGGAGCCGCATACTCCAGGATTGGTCTAACATATGTGGTATATAATGTTCTGAAAGATTCCTTGCACAAGTTTCTAAAGGCCGTTCTTTTGTTAGCCAACCTGGCATTTGCTTCTGATGTTATCCTCCTTATATGAGCTTCAGGGGACAGGTCTGGCGTGATATCAACCCCCAGGTCTTTCTCTCTCTCTGACTCCTGAAGTATTTCATCTCCCTAATGATACCTTGTACTTGGTCTCCTGCATCCTGCCCCTATCTGCATTACATTACATTTGCTTTGGTTAAACCATTTGTTCGACCATTCCTGCAGCTTGTCCATTTCTTCTTGAAGCCTGAAGTTCTCCTCCTCTGTCTTAATCCTTCTCATAATTTTGGCGTCGTCAGCAAACATTGAGAGGAATGTGTCTATACCCTCTGGGAGAGCATTTACGTATATCAAAAACAGGATAGGTCCGAGTACTGAGCCCTGTGGGACTCCACTGGTGACTTCACGCCATTCTGAGGTCTCACCCCCTCAATGTAACTCTCTGCTTCCTATTGCTTAGATACTCCGTTATCCACTGGAGCGCCCTACCAGTTACTCCTGCCTGTTTCTCCAGCTTATGCATCAACCTTTTATGGGGTACTGTGTCAAATGCTTTCCGACAGTCCAAAAAAATGCAGTCCGCCCACCCTTCTCTTTCTTGCTTAATCTTTGTCACCTGATCGTAGAATTCTATCAAGCCTGTGAGGCAAGATTTACCCTCCCGGAACCCATGTTGATGTGTTGTCATGAAGTCTCTTCTCTCCAGATGTGTTACTAGGTTTTTTTCTCACAATCTTCTCCATCACCTTGCATGGTATACAAATTATGGACAATGGCCTGTAGTTCAGTGCCTCTTGTCTATCACCCCTTTTGTATATTGGTACTACATTAGCAGTCTTCCATATTTCTGGCAGGTCTCCCGTTTCCAGTGACCTACTATACACTATGGAGAGTGGCAAGCAAAGTGCTCCTGCACACTCTTTCAATACCCATGGTGAGATTCCGTCTGGTCACAGAGCTTTTCTCACATCCAGCTCCAATAGGTGCTTCTTGACCTCATCTCATGTAATTTCGAACCTTTCCAAGGTCACCTGGTTTGCTGCCACCTCTCCTAGTGCCGTGACGTCTCCCTGTTCTATTGTAAAGACCTCCTGGAACCTTTTGTTGAGTTCTTCACACACCTCTTTATCATTCTCTGTGTACCTGTCCTCGCCCACCCTAAGTTTCATCACCTGTTCCTTCACTGTTGTCTTCCTCCTGATGTGACTGTGTAGTAGCTTTGGTTCGGTCTTGGCTTTAATATCTATATCATTTTCATACCTTTTCTCAGCTGCTCTTCTCACACTAACATACTCGTTCCTGGTTCTCTGGTATCTCTCTCTACTTTCCGGTGTTCTGTTATTACGGAAGTTCCTCCAAGCCCTTTTGTTCAGCTCCTTTGCTTTCATACATTCCCAATTAAACCACGGATATTTCTTTTGCTTCTCTGTTTTTTCCTGTCGGGCCGGGACAAACCTGCTTACAGCCTCCTGACACTTTTGAGTGACATAGTCCATCATGTCTTGTACGGACTTGGTTCTGAGTTCTGTGTCTCAATGTATATCCCTTAGGAATTTAATCATCTCCTCATTGTTTCCCTTTCGGTACGCTAGCCCTTTGTTTCCCAGTTCTTTTTGGGGGGTGAAAATTCCTAGCTCAACCAGGTACTCAAAGCTCAATACACAATGATCACTCATTCCCAAGGGGGCTTCCAACTTTACTTCCCTTATATCCGACTCATTTAGGGTAAATATCAGATCAAGCAAGGCTGGTTCATCCCCTCCTCTCATTCTTGTCGGTCCCTTGACGTGTTGACTTAGAAAGTTTCTTGTTGCCACATCCAGCAGCTTAGCTCTCCGTGTGTCTGGTCCTCCATGTGGGTCTCTGTTCCTCCAATCTATCTTACCATGGTTGAAGTCTTCCATGATTAGTAGTCTGGATCCGTTCCTGCTAGCCACAGAAGCTGCTCTCACTATTATGTCAATGGTGGCCAAGTTGTTTCTATCATATTCCTGTCTAGGTCTTCTGTCGTTCGGTGGGGGGTTATATATGACTACTACTATAATTTTCTGTCCTCCAGTTGCTATGGTGCCTAATATGTAGTCACTGAAACCTTCACAGTTCTGAATTACCATATGTTCAAAACTCCAACCTTCTCTTATAGTAGTGTATAAGAGAAGGTTGTATAAGAGAAGTAGTGTATAAGGTAGTGTAGCAAAGCTACACTACCTCCTCCTCTCCCTTCTCTCTCTTTGCTCACTACCTAGGAGCCCTGTGGAAACACTGCATTTGTTGTGGTTTTCGTTAGCTTTGTTTCTGTGAGTGCTATTATCTCTGGGTTTTCTTCTAGTGCCCATTTTCCGAGTTCACTTGTTTTATTTGTAATCCCATCTATGTTAGTGTACATTGCCTTGAAGCTCACTTTCTTCTGTTCATTTTCTTGCCCCCTTCTTGGCGAGCATTCTGCCCATGTGGAAAGCTGTTCCCTGGGTGAGAAGATCTGTGAGGTGGTTTGCAGGGTCTCAGAGGATTTTGGGGTGGGGGTAGGGGTTGAAGGGAAGGGGGGACAGGTAGGGTGTGGGTTAAGGAGATAGGGGTGGACATGGAGGATATGGGGTGAGGAGGGAGGAGGGTATGGGATGAAGGGGGAAGGTGGGAGGGGGGACATGGTGGGAATGGGGGAGGGGTGACAGGGTCAGAATGGGGTGGGGGGAAGGAGGGAGGGTTGGGTGATCATTTGGGTGGGGGCTGGTAGGGTGAGGGGAAGGGAGGGTTTCTATGCAGAGGGGGGTGGTGGTGTTGCCCTCCCCTCTGGTGTTGCTGGGATGCTGGTTTTGGGTTCCCCTCTTGTCTCTGGGACTGTTGTGTTGGGGGCTGCAATTTCCTGGTTTACTCCTCTCTCCCTGTGCTTCCTCCTTGCCTCTGATGCCCTGACTCTCTCCTCCTTCGTCCTGTCCCTCTACAGGAATACTTTTTTGTATTTTGTATTTTTTTGTATATTTTGTATACTTTCCTGTCCCTCCACATACTGCAGATAACTCTTCTTTTCGAGAATATCCTCCTTCGTGGCTTTGTTTGTAAACACCACCTTTACAAGTCGGTTTCTGTCCTTGTTGTACCAGCCCAGCCTGAAAACCTTCTCAATGTTTTGTTCAGCCCCTTCCATCTGTAACCCCTTCAGTAGCCCATGTACTGCCTCTCTATCCTTGCTATTCCATTCTTGCCTGTTGGATCCTTCCTGTTCTTTGATGCCTACAACTACCACTGATCTTTTTCTCTCCAGCAGCTGACTGGTGCACCTTGCTGCTTCCTGTGAGGTAGCTGCTTGCATGGCTACCTCCCTCACTGTGTCCATTGCTTCTGGGCTCTTCCTCAGTCTTTCTGCAAATGTTTCAAGTACAAAGGCATTTCCTTCCAATGTAACATTCTCAATGTTAATGTGTGGTCACATTTACATGGTAGTCATCCAGTGGAACATTCTCTGGCTGTGTGGTCACATTAACATGGTAGTTATCCAGTGGAAAATTCCCTGGCTTTGTGGTCATATTAACATGGTAGTCATCGAGTGGAACACGTAACCAGTTAACTTCTCTGGCGCTACTGGTATTGCTATCATTATAATATACCGTATAAAAAGTATTCTCGATAGATACATGTTGGAGAGGTGTTGGATCAGATGAACATTACCCGGAATGAGTTAAGCGGAGCACTGTGGTGATCATACATTTTGTTCCGTGTTCCTGTAATACTTCTCTTTGCTTATTTAAAATAGTTTTACTCTAATATTATGACAAAAGTAGCCATTGGCTTGGCTTTCTGCGGTATGCTTTAGTATTGTAAACGTACCTTAAAGCGTTGATTATTATCCTGCAAACCTAAATAAAAACATATATTTTGTCTAAGATTATGTCTTTTTTTATATATATGTTCCTTCAGTAATGCAATTTACAATAATGTTTGTTACTGTCGTGTTGGTCCTGGTCACGATAACCGACCTTGAAGCTTGGCTGGATGTTGGAGCAATTGTGATCATTAGTGATCATTACAGTGTCACCATCAGGTCCTTCGATGATGTTATCTTGTGATACATCTAAATGTTGTTGATCTTATTAGCACTGTATGCTTGCGACAATGTATATTACAGTCCAAAATTACTTTTATGCTATTTAGCAAAATACAGAATGGTGACGAATATTTTTTTGGTGTGTTTTGCGATTGGGAACTATTTCCCTTCTTGTAAGATTGATATTCTGACTTAGAACACTATAAAAATATATATTTGCTGTTTTATGGAGATGAGACACTATTGACACTTAGCTAAATGAGATCATCCCTTAACATGTCATGGTACAGATAAGAAGGTTTAGCCCACAGTTACTGATAACTCCAGTTTAAGCCACAATTATCATGAAGGACTTACGAATAATATCAGCCTGGCTTGTAAGTGTCAAGAAAGTAGCAGCTAACCAGCTCTTCCACTTCAGTTTGCAACCCATAAGTTCCAGGAATGTGATCCATTATGTGTCAACCTTCGTAGCCACCTAGGATTGATTGCGGAGGTTTAGCTTCGGCTCTTTGGTCCCTCCTCTCAACCGTCAATCAGCTGGTGTACAGGTTCCTAATCCTATTGGGCTCTGTCATATCTACCTTTGAATCGATGTATGGAGTTTGTCTCCACCACATCACCTCATAATGTATTCCATTGTTTAATTGCAATGACACTAAAAAATTTCTTTCTAATTTCTATGGCTCATTTGGGTACTCAATTTCCACCTGTGTCCGTCAGTGCGTGTGCCCCTTGTGTGAAATACTCTTTATTTACCCTATCAATTCCTCCGAAAATCTGCCTACCAGCGAAGTGAAATTAGTTCCCGTAGTTTCTCCTTTTCGATCATATCCCTCATCTCGGTTACTAGTCTGGTGGTCAACCTTTGAACCTTCTCTAATTCAGTCATGTGCTTGATATAGTCTCCTGCATGGTTCCATAAGTCGGGTGTATTTAATAATCCATAAATGTGGTCTGCTGTGTGTTCCCATAAGTATAGTGAATGTTATGTCTCCAAAAGTATCAGCAAAAGTGAGATGTACTATATATCCTTGATGTATAACATATTGTGTTAATATATAACAATATTTATTCACAATTTTGGTAGCTTTTATTGATTCTCATTCTCTTGTTTTTGGTTGTATTGCCTTATGAAACGAGTAAATTTCCAACTTCACTAATGTAAAATCACCTTCGGTTTTCCTTAACAATAACACTGTTGGAAAATATTATAATTTAACTATCTGTTATATTAACGGTTAACGGAATTATACGAGAATTTGTCAATCTAGTCCGCAACCGTTTGTAACATCCTTTTATCTAGGCTCTGGCCTGAGTCTCAGCAGGTCCTTGGATAAGCCAGGGAGGCAACACTCACCAATATTATTAAAAACTAGCTGTACCCAGCCACGCGTTGATTTGGCTCAGCAACACATGTGCGTTGCTGAGCCACAGCAACCTTCCCCTGTCTCCCAGTCCTCCCACACCATTGCCCCCCCCCCTCTCCTCCATCCCCCTCGTCCTATCAACAATTCCTCACTCCCCCGTCCCATCATCCTCCCCACCATTCCACCCCCTCCCCCATCCCTTTTTCCTCCCCACCATCCCCTTGTTCTTTCCAACATCCCCCACTCCCCTTTCCTATTGTCCTCCCCACTATTCTCCATACCCGTCCCCACCATCCCCAACTAATCCGTTTCCATGGTCCTCCCCACCATTACCCTCTCCTCAGTTCCCTCATCATCCCCACCATCCCCCCTCCCGTACCTTTGTCTTCCCCAACTTCCCCACTCCCTCATCCAATGTATTCCGAAATGATCTGATGTTCCCATCAGAAAATTGGAAACATCAAATGATCTGATGTTCCCCCATCGCTGGAATAAGAAAAACCAGTTAAAAAACGGAATGAAAACTAGGGTATGGTAAACAACACAGCTCAATTCCAACGCAATGTCATACAAAATAATGAAATCAAAATAAAAATCTATGAAAATTCAATTTAATAATGAAATAGGAAACATTGAATTAGAATCATTACATATTTAGTATAGTGTGTGTAACAGATATGGGGCTGTTTTTAAAAAAAAGCATGATTTTACCTGTTACAGATGTGGCATTTATATGGTAGGTGTATAAAATCACGCACGTATTCGAATGGAACGTTGTATCAAAATTTCATTGGAATCGGTAAAGAGGTTTCAAAGACTTCTTTCACATGAAAAACACAGTTTTAAAAAAAATGTTTGTTTTAACCCGTCACAGATGTGACATCTACATAATATGTATATAAAAACCTGCTCGGACACAAATGGAACGTTATGTTAGAATTTCAAAGCAATCGGTGAAGAACTTTCGGAGATTAGCGATTTTGAACAAATGAGCACTTACATTTTGATTTATATAGATTTGTGCTCCCAAACCCGAGGATCACTAAATTACTCACAGAAATCACAGTAGCGTGATGCATAAAATGAACAAATCCACAAGGGCCGTGACAAGGGATCGAACCTACGTCCGAGAGGATCCCAGACGCTGCTTTAATCGACTGAGTTACGACATGGTCAAAAGAATTACAACCAGAATTTCTATTAACCCTACTTGGATCCTGCAGCCTCTCCGAGACGCAAACCAGGGTTTTACACAATTCCCCCCATGCACTCGAGCTCTATCAATAAGCTGTTCCATCTCTTCACCCTTACTACTTTACACTATCCTCTCAGACGTAGAGGGATCTTCTCGGACATAGGATTGAACCCTCGTCATGGCCATTGTGGATTTATTCATCACTAAATTATTTATGTTTCCTCGTTTTTCTGTAATCTACATTTTTTTGTTAATTTAAGGTAATATTAAAATTCAAAATGTTAAATATATGGTTTAAATTGGATTATTATTATTATTGTATATTTCTTATTTCTTATGGTAAAGATTTGCAACCACAACAAATAAGCAAATGTGAATTGTTCTGAATCTTTCAATTATTTCTACATGTTTTGTATAACTTGATACAAATGTTGATATTCTTATATTTTCCCTGGGAAGATTTGAGGCCCAAACCTCCTTCTCAGCTCCCCATCAATCACGAAATGCAACTAATTTTGTTTTCATTTTATTGTAATTACTTTATTAGTATATGATCATAAAATGCATATGGTTTAATCTTTTTTTTTTATATATATATCTGTAAATCCATAATCGGTCAGAGAAAACCCATATCATATCAGTGCTAAATTGTAACATGATTAATAGTTAAATATATTTCATCCCGAATTTTGCATAACCTTTTCTATGTCAAAAGAAAGAATTATTTGTTGAACTTTTGAGCAAAGCCTCTCAAGGGAGGAGCGAAGAAAAAATGCCACAAGGTAATTGTTAGGAGATGTTTATGTATATTTTTTATATATTAAAGGGCCTGGTGATGTAGAGTTTTTTCAAAATATGAAAAATAGTGAAAAATTTCAAATAAATCTCCCACATCAGCGTCATGAAAATTTCATCCCAATATGATAAGAAAGGAATTTTTCACGAATTTTAACTAAATAAATGCGTGCCCATTGGACCGCAACCAGTACTGATAATAACGATAATATTTCCTATTTAGGAGCAATCAGGGATAAAGAGATGAAAGCACCTGTCCGATGCACAAAGAAGAAAGGTAATAAGTAATTATCAAAAGAAGGCACCAAACCGGGATTGCTATATAGCACCATCAAAGTGCGAAATAATCAGAGGGTGCTAAATATCACCAAGAATGCCAATACGAGAACAGAAACGCACAAGGCGAATGATATCAAAAGTATCCGATTCACAAAGAATTCTATCGAAGGACAAGTGACCGCGAGGGACGGTCGGAAAGCAAAACACACGTTCGTCCTGGAAGTCAGGACATTCAACAAGGCACATTGCACAACTGTAAGAGGGACAACGCATTTCGGACAATAAGGAGCAGGGCAGCACTCCATTAAGTGACCGTGAGTTAAGCGAGTATAGCCAATCCACAACCTTGCTAGAGCAGTTTCCCACCGTTGGTTACGGTGGCAGGAGGAAGGCCACAGGGAGACACACTACGTTTGAGAGTAAGCAGCTTGTTACCAACTACAGAAGACCAACAACCTTGCCAACGGGCAGGGATGGAGGAATGAATAACTGGATAAAAGTCGGAATAAGAAATACCTTTACAGGAGATGGGACAAGAAAGGATAGCTTCCCTAGTGGCAGCATCCACACGCTCATTTAAAGAAACACCAATATGGCTGGGAACCCAGCAAAACTCTACCGATTTAAATTTACTAGAAATAAGAAACAGCCAATGTTGAATCTCGATGACCACTGGATGGACAGGATTAAAGGACCCTAGTGCCATGAGGGCACTACGAGAGTCAACTACAACCCCAAAGGAGGATCGACAATGAGAAAGCAAGAGACGGAGAGCATAGAGAATAGCATAAAGTTTTGCTGTAATGATGCTAGCCTCCGAAGGGAGGCAACAAATATAAGTGCGGTCAGGAAAAACAACAGAGTAGCCCACACCGTTCGCAGACTTAGACCCATCGGAGAAATGGAAATAGAGTGGAAGTGCGAAGAAAAGTACTCGAGGAAAAGGCGTTCCAGAACCGGAGGAGGGGTAAAAGCTTTAGTGATGCGGGTCAAGGATGTACAAAACTTTGGAAGGAGGTACTCTCTACGAGGACAAGGAAGGAACAATACGAAAAGAAACATTAGAAATATGAACGGAAAGAGAATCCTGTGAGTGAGATAGTCGGACAGAATGAGGGAGGCAATAAAGAGGAACAGGAACCACAGGAGGGGTAAAACCTAAAGCACGTCAGAAGCGAGAGGAAGGATGTTGTAAGGACTGCGCAAGATAGAGAAGACAGTAGCGATCACGGCGGTCCTGGAGAGAGAGGAAGCCAGTGTCAACATACAAGCTGAGATCGGGAGTCGAACGAAAGACACCAGAGCTGAGACGAAACCCAGTATGGTGCAAAGCATCAAGACGGCGAAGAGAAGGAGAAGCAAAAGAGTATGCAGGGCAACCATAATCGAGTTTAGACAGGACGAGAGAGGAGTGCAAATAGAGGAGCGTGTGCCTATCCGCTCCCCCCAAGAGGTATGGGATAAAACCTAAAGTGAGTTAAGGGCTTAGAGCATTCAACTCGAAGGTAAGAGATATGGGGCGACCAAGACAAACGAGTGTCAAAAATTAACCCCAAAAGCTTAGCGGAATCCTTGTACACAAGGGGATGACCACAAAACGTCAAAGAGGGATGAAGAACGACATGCTTCCGAGTAAAAGCCATAGCACAAGTCTTAGATGCAGAGAACTTGAAGCCATGATTGGTGGCCCAAGACAACACGTCATAAATCGCAAGTTGAAGCCGCCGTTGAAATAGAGGCGAATCATCACCCTGACAGCAAAGGTTAAGATCGTCAACATAGAGAGCGGAGAAGACGCCAGAAGGAAGAGAGGTAAGAAGACCGTTGAGGGCAACTAGAAAAAGAGTAGTTCTTAGAACACTTCCCTGGAGTACATCCTCATACTGCCTAAAAGGGGCAGAGACAGTGGTACCAAGCCTGACACGAAATGAACGAAGAGAGGAAACTTTGGAGGAAGAGAGGGATATTCCCCTGAAGGTCAAATGAATGAAGTTGGGACAGAATATGATACTGCCAGATAGTGTCGTTAGCCGTTTCCTGGTCAAAAAGGACGGCAACAATGGAGGTCTTTGCAAAAGTACTGCAAAAGCAATACGAATATAGACCTCCAAGTTCACCAGGGCATCCGTTGTGCTGCGGCACTTGCGAAAACCAAATTGAGGAGGGGAGATGTGGTGATAGTGCTCTAAGAACTACATCAAACAAACGTTAACCATACAATCAAATAGCTTGCAGACACAGCTCGTGAGGGCAATAGGGCGAAAGTTCTTAGGAATGACCCGAGAGACCCTGGTTTCCGAACAGGGAAGACAACAGCATCGAGCCAGTTCTCAGGGTCTGACGACGACTCCCAGACCCGATTGTACAGACTCAGTAAATACTGAGACGTGCACGGAGGGAGATGGTGAAGCATTTCATAATGAATGACATCGGAGCCTGGCACTGTAGAACCACACTAGGGCAGACTGAAGCTCAGAGAGAGAGAAGGGATCGTTATGGGGAAGGCGAAGATGGGTACAGAAATCTAAAGAAGGAGATTCAAGAATAGGCTTACGAAGAAGGAGGGATTGGGGAAGATAAGAACCAGAACTAACAGATGAAAAGTGGGAACCCAGTTCGGTCATGACCTGCAACGGGTCCGCCACAAGAGCACCACTGAGGCAAAGGACCGGCTAGACATCGGGAGCAAACTTACACGCTATCTTGCATATACGCTTCCAGACTAGTGGCAGAGGAGTTTCGGCCGTAACGGTGGAGACATAAGACATCCAGCATGCACGTTTAGCCGTACGGATGGTCCTATGGACCACTGTTCTCGCCTTCCAAAACAAAAGAGAAGACTCAACCGTCTGCCGGCGGCGGTGCCTCTTCCAGGCTGCATGCTTACAAAGGACAGCCCGAGCACAGTCCACATTCCACCAGAGAACGCACTTCCGCGTTCACAGAGAGGAAGAGCGAGGAATAGAACGGAGGGCAGCGTCAAAGACAGTGTCATGAAAAAGAAGAAGGGCACGAGGGAGAGGCAGAACGGAGAAATCGGAAATAGTAGCACGGAGAATAAAAAGGTGCCAGTCAGCCTCGGCAAACCGCCACCTAGGGAAGGCAAGAGGAGGGTGAAAAGAGAAGAAGGTAAGAAGGATAGGAAAATGGTCACTGACATGGAGGTCATCAAGGACGGACTCGCTACTCGAAATTGAAGTAAAGGGATGACGAGCGCAGAGAAAGATCGAGACAGGAAAGCGAACGGTTCCGAGAGTACAAATGAGTGGGCTCATCAGAATTCAGAAGAGACAGGGAAGAAGAGAGGATGTAAGGTTTAAGGAAGCGATCCTGGGTGTTTGTCAGCACATCACCACAAAGGGCATGTCGACAATTGAAATCACCCAGCAGGAGCACAGGCTCCGGCAAGGAGTCCAGTAGGTGTTTAAGATCGGGAAGAGAAAGTGGAATAGTGGGGGGGAAAGATAGATGGAACAAACCGTGTACCATTTACTCACAAAGACACGGGCAGCAGAGCAGTGGAGAGGCGAGGAAAAAAGTAAGGGGCCAAAGGGGACATCAGAGCGAATCAAGAGAGCAGAATAGTTATGGGCCCCCAGCAACAGCTGGGAGGGGGGTGGAGAGAAAAGAATAGCCACAGAAGCGACCAGGACGAGCACCAAGCATCGGCTCCTAGAGACAGACACAAAGGGGTGAATACTGTGAAATTAGAAGCTGGAGGTCAAAGAAATTGGCATAATATCCATGGATGTTCCACTGAAAAATAGACATCGACAAAAAGAGAAAGGATAGCAACAAAGAACAAAGAAGAAAGAAAGGTGAAAAAGGAACATACCACGTTAAAGAAGCACAGGATCAAGATCAGGGTCAGCGAAGTCAGGGTTAGGGAGCATGGGTAAACTGAGTAAAGAAATAGGGATAAGAGTGGGAGGACAGACCAGAGGTGGACGAGCAGGGTCCGGAGGAGGAGGAAGAAGGGAAGGAGACAACCGAGAGGGGCGGGCAAGGAGAGCAGGAGGAGGGGAAGAAAGAGGGAAGAGCACCTCAGCAAGTGCAGTAACCGAGATGGGGCTGGGGGCCAAAGAAACCTCCACAGTAGGAACAAGGGCTCTACCACCAAAGCGGGAGGGGAAGGAACGATAGAATCAGACAAAGATAGGGGGCGAAGAAGAAAGTGAAGCCTTCTTACCTACTAAGGAGGAGGAAAAAGAGGAGCCAGGTTTCCACTGCTGACTCAAAGATACAGGTGTCCCAGCAGCAATGTACTGGGCAACAAACTCTAGCGTTTCAATAGGAGAAGAAGAACGAGAGCGAACAACATAAACACTAGGAGAGCGATGGACATCTGCCCACAAAGTCAGGCGGCGTGGAGAGCCAAGAGACGGAGGAAAATGACGGGAAGGAGGACCAGAGGGAGAGGAGAAAGAAGACACAGGAGACATGAAAAACTGGGTAGAAAGGGCGTGTCCGGGTCTAAGGCCTGGAAACGGTTGTGAGTCTGAGGAAGGTGCGAAGGACGAGGAGAGGAAGAGCGCACCACGCGAGCATAAGAGATTCCAGCAAAAGGGGGGAGAACTTGGCGCCGAGCCTCAGGAAAAGACAAACGGTCCCGGTGCTTCAAGGTGAGGACGGCCGCCTCAAGTTTGTAACGTATACACGTGCAGGAGAAGGTAAGGTGGGCCTCACTACAGTTGAGGCAGCTGTGAGATTTTTTTCTACGCCTACCTCCCTTAGGAGATGGACCTCAAGTTTAAAGAACTGCAAACGGCAGATAAGCATGAGTCCAATAGAAAAAGGAAAAGCGGGAGAAAACCGCCAGGCTTCCACCACTAGGGTGAAAACCTGTCCACATAGGCCGCTGGTTCCTCCTAGTTAAACAGGACGTTAAAACCAATAAAGGGTAACCGACGGGTTCTCACAATCAAATATTTATATTTGATGTGCTATGAATTGGAATTCGAATTCCCAAGAACAGCCGTCATTTCAAAAGATCACATCAACATCAGTCGTACAAAGCAGATCATGGGTGGAAAAGAATGGTTGAAGGATTGACATCAAAGACCATTTTCTATAAAATAAATAATTTATTAATAACAAGAGACGAAACTACTACAACATCGAGTTTACGGTACGTTAATGTCCATCCATTGGCACGATAACAAACAGCTAAATAGCAACCCTTGCTGTGCGGCTGCATACTGAACTAACCTGAACACAGGTGTACCCACTGACGACGCAATATTGCAAATCAAAAAAAATTCACAGACTAAGTTACACCACAGAAAGTGATTCGTTACCTTATTGTCTATCAAGTGGCACTTGCAACACAGCTATTCAACAGCCCCTCGCACAGCGGGCAGATTACATGAACTAACTGAACAATGATGGATGCCCACTGATGACACAAGCTTGCAATCAATACTGTCACGGCTTCACGGTGAACAGATACTATAATCACAATCTTAAGGGTCCTCCAACCATAACAGGAGAGACCCACGTAACTAGGCGGGTAGTCCAACAGTGACCCCCCCCCCCTATCACAACCTAATGTGAACACTCTTTGCAACTCCCTGCAAGAAGTTGCTCTGTAAACAGTAAACAAAGCCAGGCAAGGTGGGGTTCTGGGACACAGCTCCTGTAATCCCTAAGTTACTTTACTCTCGTCACCAGACGATAAACAAAAGAAATTGCCTTAATCAATTACAAAATTGATTATGTGATTAATTACGTTAATTGACTGATCACAGCAGTCAGCAACAAAGTACTACGTTAATCACAAACACTTGTCTCTCTTAGACAACAACATGATGGTACTCTACATTAATCATTAACACTTGCCTCTCTTAACACAAGTCAATTTGTTAACAATAACTCAAAGCCTCTTACATTACATCACACTTGACTCCTTGCAAGTATTCAGTGAGTAATTCCTAATTAATGTCAAACGGACCACTAATTAAATCCCCATCGAGTTACGTTAACTAAGCCTACCACTATCTTGGTAGCTTCTCAACAGTCATGTCAAAATTTACTTTACTGTGTGTGTTAATTACCCTAATTAACCCTGAACAATTAATTAACTGTCACCAGGACTGATAATTAATCATACATAAATACGTCTCACTCCGCACTGCCTAAGCAGGTCTCATCAAACACTGAATTCACGGGCGAGGAGTTAATTACTCAACTAATTAACAAGAGTGCATCTTAATCCACTGTCACCAGACAGGATATGATTAATATAACGAGTTATGCTAGCTCCATGACCTTGCTTTACCGAGTCATCTGAATCATCAAGACCCCTGACGTTAATTACTCCACTAATTAACATGAGCCACAAATTGCTATACCCCAGAAAGGTAGTTAGTCTCGAGCAAAATTACGTTAACACAAATAAAGACAGACTCTGACAGTTCCTCTCCCACTATGTGAATTCATGATGTGAATGCTAATTACATAATTAGCTAGAGTGGTCAATTAGTTGTCACATGGACAATTAATTGCACCAGAAACATATCTCAACTAGTTCAGTACTGTTCCGTTAACAGCTCTCTCACTCATCAAGAAATGTGCACCCCTTATAAAGTTAATTCCCATTAATTAACTCACTGAATCCTTAAGTCCTCAACACAACTTAAAGAATACAAAGTAACCCCAGGTTACATAGGTCACATGTACAGTGGCATGCAAAACAACATAAATGCACAGCCCACATACGGTTGCAGCTTCTGCAACACGGTAATTACTGTACACACACAATAATGACACACAGGCAACAACAAAAGTATACCTACATTACTGCCCTCTCTAATCTTGCAACAGTTGCAAGGGACTACTGTGTGCAATCACTACTACTTCAGCAAGACAATTTACGTTAATATAAAACACCGTCGCTACGTGGA
Source organism: Procambarus clarkii (assembly GCF_040958095.1). Taxonomy (NCBI): domain Eukaryota; kingdom Metazoa; phylum Arthropoda; class Malacostraca; order Decapoda; family Cambaridae; genus Procambarus; species Procambarus clarkii. The sequence continues at coordinate 6,133,706 of NC_091215.1, read as the reverse complement.
CAGCTGACACTAATTTTCATAATTAGGCTATACTAATCAATTCCTTGTTCTCATTAAGTACTGTGAATTCCCCTGAATAATCAAAGGGACTTCCTTAAATCCTCAACACAGCTCCTAGGGGCAGTAATATTACGAATACCTGGTTACAACTCTACCCAAATCTAGAACATAATGATGCCGTCAGCATACCCCACATGCTAATGACATCATTAGGCAATCAGTCAGCAATCACATCTGCTGACTCACCACACAACACCGTATATATATATATATATATATATATATATATATATATATATATATATATATATATATATATATATATATATATATATATATATATATATATATATGCAGAAAATCCACAGAGAAATATGAAATGAGGTGAACGTTTCGGCTTTGTTAAAGCCTTTGTCAACACCAGACTGACTAAGGAGAAGGGAGAAGGGGAAGATATATAGGCCGACACCTGACCACCCCATCCCAAGTGTTGGTCAGGTGTAATTAACCAAAAACAGGTATAGCTTAGCTTAAAAATGGTCAAAGAGGATTACGCGGTCAGAGAATAAGGATGAAAGATTAAAGAAAAGCCTCATGAACACACAATATATGAATATACAATTATAATGAGACATTGTAAGCCTCTCTATCAGAGTTGTTTCTTAAACTGTTGTGCAATATTATAACTTAAAAATGGATCAAGTTTGTACATTCCAGTACTAACATTAAGAAGATTTGGACACTGACTGATTAGAGCAGACTCAATCAAATTCCGTTCCACGAAATCCCCACAATTGGTAATGCTTTTTGCACCATTCCAGTTAATATTGTGATCGCATAAACTCGTATGTAGATACAATGCATTAGACGTTTGGGCAGTTCTAATACTATAAGCATGTTGTGACAACCGCAATTGTAAGGACTTTCCTGTTTGTCCAAGGTACACAGAATCACAATCATTGCAGGGAATCGAATACACACAACCTGCTGTATCAGGGGAGTTTTTTATTAAATTGGATTTGATCGTACTATTAGTGAACACCAAATTTATATTAAGTTTCTTAAAAATCAGAGACAATTTTTCAAATCCACTCGCATAAGGTACCACCAATGAGTTAATAATTTTTGGTTTCGCCTTAGGGACGTGATTATAAAACGTACGCTTGGCTTGTACAAACGAGAAATCCAAAAACCTCTTAGGATATTGTAAACTCTTCCCAATTTCATATATTTTAGCAATCTCTTCATCAAAAAACTCAGGGCTGCAAACCCTCAAAGCTCGTAGAAACATTCCTGAAAATACTGCCTGTTTAACTTTACTATGATGATTCGAATAACAATGAACATACGACCCCACGTTGGTAGGTTTCCTATACACATTAAATTTGAACTTTCTAGTGACTCTATGAATCATAATGTCCAAAAACGGAAGAGTACCATTCTCCTCAGTCTCACAAGTGAATTTTATTGAAGGTACCAAAGAATTGAGTTCATTAAGAAAAACTATCTGGTCTTTGTCACACGGCCATAAGCACAAAATATAATCAACATACCTATACCAAACCACATTAGCCGGGATAATCCTGGATAAGATTTTTGTTTCAAAGAATTCCATATACAAATTGCTTAAAACTGGGGACAGGGGATTGCCCATCGCCATACCAAATGTTTGTTTGAAAAATTTTCCATTAAAACTAAAATAATTGTCTTTTATACACAATTTAATAAGTTCCAATACTTTATTGGTCTGCAAGCTCAAATTATATTTAGGCAGTTCCTCACGTAGAAATTCTAACAGATCATCAACAGGAACTTTAGTGAATAAAGAGGTCACATCGAAACTTATAAGTTTAAAATCAAAATTTAAATTCAGTGTGGATAGCTTATTAACTAAGTCCACATTGTTTGTCAAGTGTGAGTTGGAAATAGTACCAACTATAGGGGACAAAACTTTGACTAACCACTTAGAGAGTTTATAAGCCGCCGAACCAATTGAACTAATAATCGGCCTTGCCGGATTATATGGCTTATGAGTTTTTATAAGACCATACATGTAAGGAAGCGAGGGGGATCGACTTGTTAGCCTAGATATCAACTCTTTATCGCCTTTACACACGGTTTTAAGAGTTTTGTTAAAATGTGCAATCACTTTTTCAGTAGGATCTCTGTTAACCAATAGATAAGTATCCCTGTCTTCCAAGAGTAACTCCATTTTTCGGACATAGTCATCTTTATTCATAATAACTACTGCATTTGACTTATCAGCCTTGGTAATATGTAATGAACTAACTTTTTTGAGATTTTTGAACGCATGAACAAATCGACTTGGACAATTAGGAACAGAATTGTTAAGTAAAACGCCATACATCATACCTTTGCACACATTAATATCTTCAACTGAGACATTGCTATACTTTTCAAGATTGCTGAAACCTTTGGCAATATCTACATAATTGACTGTTCCGTTAGATGATGTATGATGTATGGCGTTTTACTTAACAATTCTGTTTCTAATTGTCCAAGTCGATTGAATTTAAATTTTGATTTTAAACTTATAAGTTTCGATGTGACCTCTTTATTCACTAAAGTTCCTGTTGATGATCTGTTAGAATTTCTACGTGAGGAACTGCCTAAATATAATTTGAGCTTGCAGACCAATAAAGTATTGGAACTTATTAAATTGTGTATAAAAGACAATTATTTTAGTTTTAATGGAAAATTTTTCAAACAAACATTTGGTATGGCGATGGGCAATCCCCTGTCCC
>NC_091215.1:6100941-6125941 GCF_040958095.1 Procambarus clarkii | reverse complement strand
GCTGAGAGCACGGTCGACATATGCGTTAACAACACTCCTCTTGTACCCGTCTGGGCAGTCGCTGTTGGCATTTAGGCACATTCCTATGTTCGTTTCCTTAGTGTAGACTGCAGTGTGGAAACCTCCGCTCTTTTCCATGACTGTTACATCGAGAAAAGGCAGCTTCCCATCCTTTTCCATCTCGTAAGTGAAACGCAGCACGGAACTCTGCTCAAATGCCTCCTTCAGCTCCTGCAGATGTCTGACATCAGGTACCTGTGTAAAAATGTCGTCAACATACCTGCAGTATATGGCCGGTTTCAAGTTCATGTTGACTAAGACTTTTTGCTCGATGGTACCCATGTAGAAGTTTGCAAACAGGACACCTAGGGGAGAACCCATGGCGACCCCATCTACTTGCTTATACATGTGCCCATCCGGGCTCTAGAAGGGTGCCTCTTTAGTACAAGATTGGAGTAGTTTCCTCAGAATATTTTCTGGTATGTCAAGAGGAGTACAGGCTGGATCACGATACACTCTGTCGGCTATCATCCCGATTTTCTCGTCCACAGGTACGTTGGTAAACAGCGATTCTACGTCCAACGAGGCTCTTATCCCTGTGGCCCGTATGCCCCGCAGTAAGTCAACAAATTCCTTTGGAGACTTCAGGCTGAAGGCGCAGGGAACATAAGGAGTCAGCAGGCCGTTGAGTCGCTTCGCCAGTCTGTACGTGGGTGTGGGTATCTGGCTAATGATTGGCCGAAGTGGGTTTCCAGGCTTGTGTGTCTTGACATTTCCATACGCATATCCAGGTTTATATTCCCCAATGATCTTTGGCAGGTGGAGTCCGGATTTCTTGGCGTTCACAGTTTCGATCAGTAACTGACGATTTACTATAAAACCAGAAAAACGGCCAGCCTACTCATAAGAAACTCTCCAGACACAAAACAGAACGCTTTAAAAGAGACTAACGTCGTCTATGCCTTCAAATGCCCTCTTGGGGACTGTAAGCTCCAAAAAAAACAGTATATAGGCAAGACAACAACATCTCTTTCTAGGCGTTTAACGATGCAAAAGCAACAGGGCTCCATTAAGGAACATATAATCTCTTCCCACAACCAAACCATCGCCAGAGAAATCCTAGTAAACAACACAGAAATCATCGATAGATACAGCGATAGCAGGCGGCTTGACGTTTGCGAGGCACTACACATCAAGAAGTCAACACCAGCAATCAACAGCCAGTTAATGCACAACTATATTCTACCCACCTCAAGACTCCGCTCCAATATAGAAGCATCAAGAAATATGGACCAATAGGCTTTCTACATACACTTCTATTCAATACCCATTGTTTCGTGTTCTGTCTTGTGTTGATGAAATTAATACCCTATTAATGCCACCTCTTGTTCTGTCTTGTGTTGATGAAATTAATACCCTATTAATGCCACCTCACCCTATCCACCTCACTTAAATATAGATATAAAATCGGAGATGCGTAAGTTCTATTCAGTTGTGTATTTGTAAACTAAAGTCTTTGAAAATGTAATAAGTTTTACGAAACGCGCTCGTGTCGCGTCAGACTAGAAATAAAAATGAATTTTGGAGAATTAATTTTTGATTTACCTCCAACAGTGAAAAGGAATGTACGAAAGATTGAGAAAATTCGTGTTAGAATTATTAATCTTACTTTTTCAGTCATATTTAATAATATATATATATATATATATATATATATATATATATATATATATATATATATATATATATATATATATATATATATATATATATATATATATATATATATATGTATATATATATATATATATATATATATATATATATATATATATATATATATATATATATATATATATATATATATATATATATATATATATATATATATATATATACATGCAAATGAAAACACATGGAAATGGCATTCACTTAATCAATGAAAATTATATCACTAGATAAATTGTACATAATTGTACAGACCTCAGGGTAACTGACAACCCTACAACACTGGCCTGCCTACCTCTACAATGATATAATTAACATGTGGCAACATGGCATTAATCTAGACTCTGAACGATTATATAGAATCGACAGAACTGGATCACTTGCATGGCAAATCTCTAAACTGAACGGTTATATACTCGAGTCAGTCTACACACAACATATATCTATATACATCTACATGTGGTACTGTGTACAACATCCATCTCCAGGTACATCACAACCAGTTACCTGGACGTCAGTACAGAAAGCGGTCTCTCAGTTGCTTCCCTCGCCTGGCAGGCGCTATGGGACAACACAGCTGTTACCGGAATTAACAACAGTCCTGAGACACTGTAACAATTATACTCACGATTTCCACTCTCATTTCATTCATTTCCCCGGTCACTACCTCACTGGCTGAAGAACACCTAGCTCGCTCCACGTGCGTCGACTAGGTGTGGCCCTAGGGTGTCCAGGGTAGGTGGCCAAGCGTGGCCCAAGGGGGTGGCCACGGAGTAGCGCGGGGCATCACAGCACCCCACCCGGGCTGAGGTGGCGTGGGGTGGCTAGGGTGTGGCCATCACGTGGCCCAACTCTCTGGCTACTGAGCGGCGTGGCGCGCACATGGGGCTTGCCTTAGGCTGGCTGGCTGGTGCCCACAGGCATACACAACGTGGATGGGAGAGCACCCACACCCCCATCATACCAGAGCATGCCTCGCTCATACACCGAGTGTGATAATGGCCGGCGTCACCACATGGCGGACACAGCAAGGTGGAATTCAAAGTTCAACAGGGGCCTGTAATATCACCACAATTACACTAGGAGGCCCTGCCCTTATTCCACCAATTGTCCATTAACATAGACAGGATACTCGAACCCGATGTGAGTAACCATCTGATACACCATGAGGCCTGCCAGCTGCCTCATGGGTAAACACTGTCTCTTAGATTTTCACTTGTTCCTTCTGTACTCCTTGGCCCCATTTCACTCAAATTGGGCTTCGACACAACCCATGATAGCAGGGGTACCATGCACGATGAGTAATAAGGATAACACAGCGATTAACGGTGGTGGTGGTGGCAGACGCCAACCCCCCCCCCCCCCCCCACCTGGAAACACCTTTTTAACTCGCCGCCCAGCTCAGACTGAAGATTTTAGCGGCATAGAGGAACTCAAATGCCCATCTTCCCCCCCCTACCTTGTCTTGATCAATTAGCACAAAGCCGGCACAACCCCTCATGCCGCTTCCAATTACAGCCGTTTGTGCCTAAAACTCGCCACGAGGCTGAGGTGCCTAGACGAATCACAGACGCCCTCACCATGAGGCGTCCCGTGACGTCACAAAGAGGGGGAGGCCTATGACAGTGGCGCCATACCGCACATGGTGGGGGAGGCGACGTTCACTCCTCTGTCCCCCACCTCTAAAACCGTTGGCGAGTCAAGTACCCACCTACACCTCAATTCTCAAATCTCATTTTCCCAGAAAACAGACTAAATTCTGTAACTCTCTTTACAGAGCAGTCACAGACCTCTGGCTAGTCTTAAACGATGGTTCTTAGCATAAGCTTTCATCCAACACCACATAAGTGCATGTAGTTAGAAAACTTCTTGTCTACAGTCCCTAGAGCGACTCTAGCCTAACCGTTAAACCGCTAGGGGTCCAAATGGAATTAACACCCACAGGCGCAACAAAAAAAAATCAATTTTTTTTTCTTTCTTTTTAATCTCTTTATTTGTGTCCCTGAGCACGGGAAAAATAATAAAAAAATTTAATTACACTTACCGTGGACGTAAATGAGCCGAGAAGATCGTCGATGACGTCATGCCTGATCTTCGATGGACCGCTGTGCGCCCGGGGTAAGTCAAGCGCGACAGAGGAGGAGCACAAGTTGCCGCGAATTTATTTTCACGTTATTATTTACAGTATCTATTGAGTATTTTAGACCCATTTTTTCACTGATGTGGTTCAATATGTTCTCACAAGATGATTTATAAACAAAATTGTTGTCAATGTATATTGTATCCACATATTAGTGTCACAAGTATTTGCACAAAAATGTCTTATTTCACAATAATATATACAATTTTTTATGATTTATTTCCACTATATACACTCACTTATTCTGTATTTACATGTTTTGGCACCAGTCTTGGACATTTAAAAGTCATCAAGACTGTGATACTCGTTGAAACATCGGACATGGCACAGAGGGACCTGGCACGCTGTGCACTGTTACGGCCCTCTCGGGACGCAACGGGGTTCTCACTCTGATGTTGTTAGAGGAAGATATAGGTATCCGTTCCCAAGCCAGTAGGGGCTATCAAGGGATGAGATCCGTGACGCAAGTAACTTAAAAGGGAGTAGGGAAAGAAAGTTAAGAACTTAATATTATATATTGACCACCACCAATAAATAAATAAGATATAAAAGGAGTACACAGGGGGAGGGGTATTAATGCTATGCAAGGGGATTATTCACTGTAGTCTTCTGTTGAAGACTCTGGTGCCACACCACTTTCGGTGCCGATTCCTTGGTGCTTTCTTCGTGGCCTTAAGACGTGTCCTCTGAGAACGCCGAGCCTACCCTGGCCACAGGTCAGCCACTACACAGGTCCACTGGGGGCACCGTCGTGGAGGCCGTCAACCACACGTCCAGCAGGTCTGCTGGCAGGTACTGAGCCACCAAGGCTGGTACGGCCACTCCACGAACGATAAAAGGGGTACGCCCTAGACAGGAGTCTCGTGTGATATCACCAATCACCCTCCTGTCCTCAATACCCCAGTGGATTATCGTCTCCAACCGTCGGTCCCGGGTAAGTCCTTCCACTGCCACTCCACTGGCAGGCTTAACACACCACAGTGTTCTTCCGGGGGGACGACGTCACAACAGCTGCAGCAAACTTCACAGTATGGAGACTGGCTGCCTCGGGTAGACTGACTCCACCTTCAACACAGTGGTCCCAGGTCGGCTCTGTAAGCAGACACGTCATTAATAACCGGGACACTAATACACCACACTCACAGGCTCAGATACTAACACCTGACGTATCCAGTCCAGAGATGGCGCTGTCGTCGGAGCACCACCTCACCAGAGGTCAGGAGCGGCGGTGTTGAGCGCTGAACCAGACTGGAAACTGGTCCTCGAGTCCAGTACACGCTGTCCTCACTAGGTGTCGTCGTTCGTTTGGCGGGGGTTTCGGGAGCTGACCCACAGATGGCGTGGTTGTCACTGCTCCCGGCTCGGACGCTGGATCCGGATTCGTAACACCTCCCCACCAAAAAGAATTTGGTTTGGGGTTCTATAAAAAGAAACACAAACCAAATTAGTATGACGACACAACTCCAAATGGACACACATGTTTTATGATCTGGAATAGCGAGGCTGTCTCGTCCACAGAACTGTCCTACTGGGCAATTCCGGCACAATGGCAACTTGAAGATTGAAGGCGATGTCCTGCCTGGCGTAACCTTCCACGTCTTCCACGTCTCCACTGTGATGGCAAACAGGGGCATCATCTCACACCTCTCTAGTAAGGATCCGTGTAGACACGATCTAGGGTGACTCGACACTTCTCTGCGTCGAGGCACCGATGAAGGCTGACCACAGACGGCATTTCTGGTGCCAGTCCGATGGTCCTTCAGGGAGACAGGAACCTGGAATACAGGGGTCTGATAATTCAGAGTGATAGCGACAATGGGCAAGTCAGTACTTACTATGCACTCTTCTACTAGGCCCACACCTAGTTCCAACAGGGCTGCTTGCTCACCGAAGATGGCATTCGCTCTGCCCCCGTCAGGTCGACCAACGTTCCGTATAACGCTGTGTTGAGGCTCAGCAGTCACGCGAGGGGTGTCAACCTGTCGGAAACAGTCACTCAATTTATCACATGTCGTACCTCCTGTATCAACCATTACCTTCCAGGTCCCTTCTTCAACTGCTACACTTGCAGTACAAATCTCCAATCCCTGGGACCTCTTCACGATGTTCATGGGAGCCATCATTCTTCGGGTCGTCCACTGATCCTTACTGAGAACACTGGGAACACACATGAGCATCAAACAAAATATCGCTAAGAAACATGGGGCCAATTGAGGGATACGCTTCCTGAACTTGTCATGTCCATAGCCGGCAACATCCACAAGCCTGGCTTGGACCGAAGAGGGCACTAGACCTTTTGAACACACCTCACATACCTCTGACGTCTGGGGAATCTCTGGCTGGTCCACTACACGCTGTAACTTGCCATACCGCAAGCACACATCCGCCTTTGCTCCAGACTCGTTGGTATCCGTGGGTGCCCGCACACAAGGCCTCTCTTCTTGCTCAGGTACCTCTGCCTTCTTAACTTCATGTTCCTCGTCGAGAGAATCAGGGGACACTGCTAGAATATCATCGATCTGCGGGTGAGAGGACAAATTAGACATGTTCAAATCCGGGTCTGTCTTTACCTGGACATTACCATTGCCTGTTACCTCAGACCGTGCTGTTCCGGTAGACTCGTCCGCAACCTTGGGACGATTGGTGCTCCAATCGGTCACCAAGTCGTTGGCTAGTACCACGTCAATCCCAGCCACAGGGAGGGCATCGACTACTGCCAACGCACATGTGCCGCTGAAATAAGGCGAGTCGAGATGTACTGGCACTAAGGGGGCGATGTACTGCGTCCTTGGAAACCCAACCAGGATCACCTCTGGTCCCCCATCCACACTTACTCCCTCGGGTAACGAGCTCTTCACGATCAGGGACTGGGCTGCTCCACTATCTCTGAGCACTACAATTGATCTACCAGTATGATCACTCGTTACATACCCGGTTGAAGTGTGAGGGGCCAACAAACTTGGTCCTTCCTGCGTCGTCGTAGACTGGTTTCCTACTGGTGATGTAACACAGCTCACCAACATCACCTCCCTTCGTGCGCTGCCACCTCTTCTACCTCGGCACCTAGCAGCTATGTGCCCTTTCTGCCCACAAGTCCAGCACACCATATTCCTCCTAGGGCTCCGGTGTTTCGGACTGCTAGGACTTGTTCTTCGGGGGCTACTTGGGGGCGTCTTCTTAGCACTTTGTGGGACGGGTCTTTCTTCTTCTACGTCGTGAGGTCTGTCAAACCGGCGCTGGTAATTCCTCGGGACGTACTTAGCAGACGGCCTATGAGTCAGGATATACTCTTCAGCCATGGTGGCTGCTGCACTCAAGGTCTCCACCTGCTGCTCTTCTAAGTATGTCTTGAGGTCTCCAGACAAACAATCCTTGAAGTCTTCGAGCAGAATCAGCTGTTCGAGGTCTTCCCTGGTCTCCACCTTCCGAGAGGCACACCATTCTTGAAAAAGTCGCTCCTTGATCGTGGCGAACTCTGTGCAAGTGTGCTCTGAGGTCTTCTTCAGGTTTCTGAACTTTTGCCTATACGCCTCAGGTACCAATTGGTACGCCATGAGAACAACTTTCTTCACCTTATCATAATCGCTGGAGTCGTCAAGGGATAACGTAGAGTAGGCAATTTGGGCCTTCCCAGTCAAGACTGACTGTATCATGATGGCCCAATTCTCCCTTGGCCACTCCAAAGAGGCAGCGACTTTCTCGAAGGCTGCAAAGAATTTTGACACCTCCTTCTCATGGAATTTGGGGACCATTTTGATGTTGCGTACCGGATCGAAGCTACTGGTGTCCGTTGTTTGCCTCCGACCACCACCTAATCGCAAAACTTCTAGTTCATGTTGTCTCTCTCTTTCCTCTTTGTCCTGTCGTTCTTGCCTGTCTCGTTCTTCTCTCTCTCTTTCTCGTTCTTCCCTCTCTCGTCTCTCTTCTCTTTCTCGTTCTTCTCTCTCTCGTTTCTCTTCTCTTTCTCGTTCTTCTCTCTCTCGTTTCTCTTCTCTTTCTCTCTCTGCTTTCCTTTCTTCTAATTCTAAACGTCTCATCTCTAATTCTTTATCTTGTCTCTCTCGTTTCTCTTCTCTTTCTAATTCTAAACGCCTCATCGCCAATTCTTTTTCTTTCATCTCCATTTCTTTATTTTTCATCTCCACTTCTTTATCTTTTAATTCCCGTTCTAATTCTAACTTCTTCCACTCTATCTCACGATTGATCTCTAGGGCACGCATTTTGACTGTTAGGAAGCTGATATTAAGCTCACCTGCATCACTGTCAATGTCACTGCCCTTATCTTCCTTTTCCGTGGAAGCTATTTCCTCACCTTCCCTTGTACTAGGAGTCTCGCTTCCCTGTTTCTCTTCTGCCTTCAGGTGCCGGTGAACCTTGGACAAGATCTCCACACGGGAATCACTGGCCCGGATCTTGATCTCCAGGTAGGCGCTCACTAGTACAAGCTCTGGTTTACTCAGATATTTTAATCTGGCAAGACAATCTTCTCTGTTCAGAAAAGCCTGAACCTCGTCCAGATCATCGATGGTAGCTTTGTCTGCCATTGTCACAGATGGAACACTTAGCACTTAACACACTGCTTACACGTTAGCACTTAACGCACCGAGCACTGTTCTACGCCAATATTGCACTTTATCGCACCAAACACTGCACTTGCCAATATTGCACGTAATCACTTCGGGCACCGCACTGCCCAATATTGCACTGAGTCCAAGCGAACACTTCGCTCTACAATATTGCACCGAATCACTGAGCACCGCACTAGTCAATATTGCACTTAGTCACTCTGAGCACCGCACAGGACGTATAACGTCACAATCGTCACACACAGGGGGAATTATTTACAGGGATTACGCCACTTCACCACCCCTGTCAAACATACTTAACAAGGGGACGGATCCCGCTGGGGATGCCAAATATTTTACGGCCCTCTCGGGACGCAACGGGGTTCTCACTCTGATGTTGTTAGAGGAAGATATAGGTATCCGTTCCCAAGCCAGTAGGGGCTATCAAGGGATGAGATCCGTGACGCAAGTAACTTAAAAGGGAGTAGGGAAAGAAAGTTAAGAACTTAATATTATATATTGACCACCACCAATAAATAAATAAGATATAAAAGGAGTACACAGGGGGAGGGGTATTAATGCTATGCAAGGGGATTATTCACTGTAGTCTTCTGTTGAAGACTCTGGTGCCACACCACTTTCGGTGCCGATTCCTTGGTGCTTTCTTCGTGGCCTTAAGACGTGTCCTCTGAGAACGCCGAGCCTACCCTGGCCACAGGTCAGCCACTACACAGGTCCACTGGGGGCACCGTCGTGGAGGCCGTCAACCACACGTCCAGCAGGTCTGCTGGCAGGTACTGAGCCACCAAGGCTGGTACGGCCACTCCACGAACGATAAAAGGGGTACGCCCTAGACAGGAGTCTCGTGTGATATCACCAATCACCTTCCTGTCCTCAATACCCCAGTGGATTATCGTCTCCAACCGTCGGTCCCGGGTAAGTCCTTCCACTGCCACTCCACTGGCAGGCTTAACACACCACAGTGTTCTTCCGGGGGGACGACGTCACAACAGCTGCAGCAAACTTCACAGTATGGAGACTGGCTGCCTCGGGTAGACTGACTCCACCTTCAACACAGTGGTCCCAGGTCGGCTCTGTAAGCAGACACGTCATTAATAACCGGGACACTAATACACCACACTCACAGGCTTAGATACTAACACCTGACGTATCCAGTCCAGAGATGGCGCTGTCGTCGGAGCACCACCTCACCAGAGGTCAGGAGCGGCGGTGTTGAGCGCTGAACCAGACTGGAAACTGGTCCTCGAGTCCAGTACACGCTGTCCTCACTAGGTGTCGTCGTTCGTTTGGCGGGGGTTTCGGGAGCTGACCCACAGATGGCGTGGTTGTCACTGCTCCCGGCTCGGACGCTGGATCCGGATTCGTAACAGCACCAAGTCATCACCATTTTTCTTTTCTGTTCCCTCTTGGTTGTTGACCAGCATACTATACACACACGCTGGCCTACTGCACGCTTTCCAGTTGGTGGTAAAAACCTGAGATTGTGTGTCAAAAAGGCATCCCTGTAAACGAGCCTGGGTGTTGCAGCATGGTGGAATACTGGGTTCAAAATGGTCCTCTGTACACCAGGAATTACTTTGCCAAACTTCTGTAGTAATTGTGTTACTACAGTTAAATTGAAAAGAAACAACTCCACTGCCCCCACCATCATATCACATTTATCCACCAAACGCATGTTGATGTTATAGTCCAAGACAATTTGGTTTATAGATTAGTTCTCTAGTGGTTCTGTTCACCTTGCCACTGTCCAGCATTGTTCCAGAGTGAATGGTGGTCAACATGTTCACTTCACGCCTGTCTTTCCACCGCACTGAAAGTATTCTACCTGTTTTTCTGAGCTCGCAATCACCAACCTGCATAGCACCTGGAAACACTGGCATTTCCCTTCGTTTTGCCTTCTCTGTGGCACACACTCCAGTTCTATTATCATGCAAGAATCTAGTTAGCAAGGATCTGGTATAATAGTTATCTGTGTATAATATGTGGCCCTTGTTCAGATATGGTGCAGGCAATGACTTCACAACAATACCTGATAAGCCATGTTGTTCATTAGTAGGAATGTCTACATTTGTACCCGTATACATTATCATATGTAATACAATTCCTGTTTCACAGTCACAGAGTACAAAGAATTTCAATCCAAATCGGTGGCGTTTGGAGGGAATATACTACTTGAAGGCAAGACGTCCTTTGAAAAGCACAAGGTATTCGTCAATCACAAGCTTCTGGGCTGGTACGTAGAAATCCCTGTACTTTCCGATAAGTTCATTCAGGACGTGCCTTACCTTCCAAAGCCTATCATCATCATTCCTGTCTTCATCATTTGCAAAGTGAAGACACCTGAGGTTTATCGCAAATCGGTCTCGAGACATATATTTGCCGAACATTGGTGTTGGAACAGTATGGTCTTTGCTCCAATAATGGTCGATTACATGTTTGACACAATGTTTCATCAACATACACAGTGCCAAAAACACATACATTTCACCTACAGTCGTATCTTTCCATCGCTGCAAACGTGAATAATCGGATAACTCGTCTTCATCAATGAGATCACTCGCATATTTGTTCGTCTCATGAACAAGATGTTCCACTAGCGGCTCATCAAAATATGCAGTAAAATAGTCCATTTCACACATATCTGCACCTTTATCAGGGAAAATGTCTGTAATTCCAACATCCGAATTATCAAAAACAGGAATTTGTGGAACAAAATCTGGCCCATCACTCCACACAAAAACACCAGGTGTTTTTCGAAAGCCAATAGCGGCACCACGGCGAGGAAACCGTGGATCAGGAGCTGAAGCATGTCTAGGAACAGTAGGGGCGGGCAGGGACGGTGATGGAAAATCCCTCGATGTTGAGGGTCTTTGTTCATGTGTTGCCATGCGGTGCCGCATGGCTTGGCCAGATGCTGCTGACGCGACAAATTGTCGCTTAGCAACACCGCACACTCCTCCACTGGCACTAGCAAAACTATTTTCAGATTCTAAGTCGCTAAAATCGGAAAATGATTCCCCTTCTTCAGAATCGTCGAGCAAAACATCAATATCTTGCAAGGGAGAACATGAACTGTGTGGTCTTGAACAAATTGGGGTCGAGTGAGGGCGAGGAGGCATGGGCGAGATGCTAGGTCTACCCTGGTGGAGCCAGCACGTTCACACTCGTCGTCGGTCGTATCCACCTCTGAGGGCTGTGTGTAGTCATGATCAAAGTCTGAGTCGTCTATATCAGACTCATCACCATCCGGGAACAAATTATGAGTAATTTCGTCCTCGGTCAGAGGTCGCGAGGATCGCCTCGCTGAGCGGGGTCGGTCGTAGGAACTTGAAGCGCTCGCCATGCTGTCCGCCGGGTAACTGAGGTCTGTACACAAAGGGGACCCACGCTGGATTTTTTTCCCAGGCGGGGCTTGTTTATGGTCGGTTGAGGCTCGCCGATGACTACCCCTATCCCACGCGGGGCGTTTAAATTATAGCGCTAGACACGAAATCATATATAAATAATGTGCGCGGTTTCGGTTTTGTCACTGATATCATATATATATATGATATGTGCGGTTTGAGGGCTAATCTAGAAAACTAGAAAAAATAGCTGAGGGAATTTTCATTCCCTCACAGCAGCAGGCCTGGGGAGAAGTGCACTCCAACTTAGAGTGACCCTTGCCACCACACAAGGGACAGAATGAGACAGGACTAGAGCATTTGAGGGCACCATGCCCAAACCTCCTGCACTTATTGCAGAGCCAATGAGATGGAATATACTCCTGAACGGAGCATCTGGCACCAGCAAGAATGACAGAGGGTGGAAGGGTCCTACCATCAAAGGTAATCTTCACAACCCAAAGGGGCAGACGGCGATGACCACGAGGGGGACGATTAAACGTATCCACCTGAAGGACAGAATGACCCTGGGGCTCGAGGATATTTATTTATTTATTTATTTTATTTATTTATATTGTGACGGGAAAGTGTAGAAGTGTAGGTGTTTGGCAGTCCTCCTAATGGCTGTTGGCAATGCCTATTACATTTTAGAAAAAAAAGATCGACTGCTTGGTTGTTGTCTGTGGTAAAGTAAGGGAAGACACGCAAAACACATAGTATGAACAATGAAACTTTAATTAACTTTAAAAATTATGAATAAGACAATTCCTTGGCTATGTACAGTGCAAACAAACAAGTACAAAAATATAACATAAAAATTAAGAAAAGGGTGATGTTACTCTACAAATAAAATAAAGACAGAAAAATTATTGACAGGTGCTGAGAATATAGCGCTAGCTGAGAACCTCCACCAATAAACAGAGCGTATATCAGTTGGTTGTTCACAGCTTGAGAGCACAAGGATATTCTAACTTCAATGACTGGTTCAGGCCCAGACATCGGCTAGGTAGAGGGCACTGAGGTGCAGTGGTGCAGACGTCGATTCACCAATCAGAAGCAGGCAGGCTGGAAATGGTAGTTTGGTGATCGACGACGAGGGAGGGTGGAGAGCGAGTGTGATGATACGTTTGCGCCTGGCAAAACGTATTTGACTCAATATTTACTACACTTGCTTGTAGTATTTAGACGTTTTAAATGTACTGAAGTAGCTTGATGATAGGAAAGAGCAGGCCAATCTCTCTTGAAGGAGATTATCGTAACAATATACAAGAAGGTACATTGGGTTTGTGAGAATACATAGCATAGTATTTACAATCTTGTAAAGCCACTAGTACGCGCAGCGTTTCGGGCCAGTCCTTAATCCAACAGATAATTTTAATTAGGTAAATTCTAGCAGAATTAATATAATGATAACAAATACATTGCAAGAAAAAAAATATGCTTGATATCCTCGTGGCAGTCTGAGATTTCTAACACCAGTTGCAACATGGTTCGAGAGAACATTGCCAACACTGGCATTTAACCAAGCGCTCTTGGAGACCCGAACAAGGGTCTCGCCAATGCAGGATAAGGCGGCCAAGCGGGTGGCTGCATCCTGAGAAGGAGCAGCAACGACACAGGTATCAAGATAGGTGGGGTTGCAGATAACAGAAGCATCTACTGAATCTACAAGATTCCTATGAAGGGAAAAATAGTCAGTAGGATTCGAATGTAAAGGATGGAGGTCAAAGTACATAGGCCACATAGCAGGAGCAAACAAAGCATGGGATGAATTAGTATGGGAAGGGAGCATATGAGAGCAGCCGTGGCGGGGACTGCGATGAGAACCTTTAGAGAGAGGTGCGTCATAAGGCGCAGTAGTCACAATCAGAGATGGAGTCGTGCAAGAGGACGAGGCGGTCACCACAGCAGGCTTGGGGCTCGACGCAACCACAGAGGAGGGAGGGGAGCAGGGAGGAAGAGTCTAGTCTGGGCCTAAACCGGGCCCTGTAGCAGGGACTACAGAGCTCGGTCTTCCAGGACGGTCTGACTCAGGGGACTGGTTACCCACCCATGAGACTGGGTAAGAGAAGTCGTGTCGTCATCCATGCAGCAAGCAATTTCAAAGGTTTGGGACCTGGAACCAAGGGACACCACCTACCAGGGCAGCCAGGGAGACCGAGCGCGGGCTAGTGCTGGAAGGGCGCGTCGTCCCCAGCGGAGCTCCCCCTTTTGAACAGGGGAATCCTACTACATCGTCCATTCTCCCACACTGGTGCTAAGACCCATTCCCAATATCGCCCCAGCCTGGACACCCAACCATCCACTCAGCGCGACCCTCACAGGCTACCCCTCCAGCGGGTGGTCCGATGGCTCACAAGGCCCCTACGTGGTGCCCTTTAACACAAACACCACCTAAAGAGGGGACAAAGGCAACCCACACCGGTCCCAGGGAGGTGTACGTGAGCCCCTCACCACGACAAGGAGGCACCACAGAAGGGAAGAAAGGTAATAGTCAAAAGGGTCAACAAAGTGGATATGCAGCTGGTGCCACCTAGAGGACCGTATTTCACTACTAATGATAATGTTAGTATGTTATTATGCTGCATTTTATTATATATCACATAAATACATTGCCCAATGGCAATATTTCATATGTCCCTTTGTACGAAAATCTCACAACCACTTTCCCCCCCCGCCCCCCCTTATTTCTATGCGGATTTTTTTGTGACTTCAACATCTTGGAGAATTCATATCCGATACTAAGCATGTGAAGTTGGAAGGAAATTGGTCAACATGTTAATTAAACACTATCTGTCACCGGGTAGGCGCGCGGTCAACTTAGGGATCATGCACCCAGCGTGCGGGCGAGCGTGCGGGCAAGCGCACGGTGACACCTAAATGTGTATACTCGTTTCAGCTTTCTCACGTTAATTCTCGTGCTACGTCGCTCGTTTTGGTATCATTGTGTTCGCAATTAAATTCCCTACAGATATGTATGAATATAATGTACAATAGTTTGGAGTGCCTCCCCGCAGAAAAGCCTAAAGTTACCCGTGAATGAGCACCAATTTGTACGCTGCAACCTAATGTGTATACTCGTTCAGTTTGATAACATCAATTTTTGTGTTACGTCTTTCATTTTGGTATCAAATTGTTCGCAATAAAAAGGCGCATATTTTAAAACTAGTCCCATAATAATAGAGCAATAACTGGAATTTTAACAAACATTTTAATTCTGGAAGCTCATCACAAAATTATTCATATCTTTCCAGTGTTCTGACATAAATTTTGTGTCACATCTTTCTTATTGGTATCAAATTGTTCGCGACGTAAAGGCGCGCATCTTAAAACTAGTCCCAACATAATAGCATAATAAATAGAATTTTAACAAATATTTAAAAATTTGACCAAAAGCCTATTTATAATCATATAAGTGTTCGGACATCAAGTTTCATGTTACATCTTTCATTTTGGCATCAAATTGTGTGTTGTAATCCACAAGTTAGTAGGAATTATTAGCTAGAGGATCATTACTACAACACTTAACGAATGATGATTGGAAGTACATGTTAAGTAGACAGACTATGGATCACATATCTAAGAAAGGTCAATGGATTAAGACCGAAGCTGTTTAGCCAAATTAATAATTCCTGGAAAGAGGAATTATTCTTCGTCAGGCTTCTAGGACTTTGGAACACTTTGAGAGATGAAGGAAGTGTGTTACTGGTTTAGGTGGTGAGGGAATGTTCGGGAATTGGTAGACGTCGGGTTGTGTTGAGAACAGTGGTTACTAGACGGAGGAAAGAAGGGTCAGGTGAGACCAGGTCCGAGGAGTTAGTTAATTAAAGGGACTAGGCCATTGTGGGGCACATGTGGGGTTTATTTCTTTCTTTCCAGATTCCGGCAACGAGAGACGGCTAAGAGGCAAGTCTGGACCACTGAAGCATCGGGATCCAAAACAAGTGCAGTGTTCGTAGTGCGGATTATACAGTGTTCGTAGTGCGGATAATACAGCGTGGCGAGGTAAACTAGCGCGGGTGAATGTGGGCCAGCGTGGGCCATGTGCGGGCCAAGCGAGCCGCACCTTGGAGCTTGTTTTATATCGTCGGTATGGTGGTAATAGTGAGAAACCGTTGCTAAGGACAAATCAAGCGTGAAAACTACGTAATTTGAAGTTAATTAAATTTCATGTAAAGTGTAAATCGAATATTTTAAAGATAATAAAATATTGAGCGATTTTTGGTGTTGTCAGACGAAAATACCAAAAATAAGCGCAGTGAATTGTGGACGCCTGAGCAAAGCGAGCGACACATAATTTGACGTCAGGGGTTCGACGTCAAGCGTACCCTGGAGAGGTCCATGGAGATTTTTTGTGGGTGCAGGTAGCATTATGGAGAATATTACCGTGGGACACGGGGAGCGTGTCCCGTTGGTGGGGGTGTGTGACGTTGGGGCGTGGCGACGCAGTGTGTATTGGCGTTTGGACGCCGAGTGTAGTGCATGGTTGTGTATTGGCATTAGTACGCCGGGTTTTGTAGTGTAATGCACGTGTAGTGGCTTATTAAACGCCAGCGTAATGCATAGTATTTACTGTAGTGAAATGTGCATATTTTGACTGTTGATATTATGGATGTAGTATAGTGCATGACATTGTTGGCATTGTAGCGCCAAGGTGTAGCATAACTGGTTGTTGTAGCACCGGGTGTATTGTAGACATTAGCGTTGAAGTATGTTAACGCAGGTGGTAGTGTGTGGCGGGTGGCCACTACACAAGAAATTATGCCTGACGAGTGTTGGTCAGGTAATTAACGGATTACGAGAGAAAAGGGAGTGTGTGTGGCGTCTGGGTACTTATTGGTGGTGACGTCTCGTGGTGTTTTGATGCGCTCTGGCGCAAGGCATATGCCTGTGGTGGTAATGGTGTTGGGGGACGCCGTGTATTGTGTTGAGGGCGTTGGGGACGCCGTGTGTTGTGTTGAGGGCGTTGGGGACGCCGTGTGTTGTGTTGAGGGCGTTGGGGACGCCGTGTGTTGTGTTGAGGGCGTTGGGGACGCCGTGTGTTGTGTTGAGGGCGTTGGGGACGCCGGGTGTTGTGTTAAGGGCGTTTGGACGCCGGGTGTTGTGTTGAGGCCGTTGGGGACGCCGTGTGTTGTGTTGAGGGCGTTGCGGACGCCGTGTGTTGTGTTGAGGGCGTGGGGGACGCCGGGTGTTGTGTTGGGGACGCCATTGGGTGGTGTAGTGTAGTGGCGTTTGGACGCCTGGTATGGAGTGTGGTGTTGTGGAGTATATGGTGGCGCAGGGGCGCCATGTAGTGGTCGGTAAGGTGAGTATTGGCGTAGCAAGGTCGGTGCGTTAGGACGCAGGAAGTGGTTGTGGGGAGGTGTGGCGTTATATTGAGGTCATCAGTGGTTGGGATGACCAGTGGTAATGGTGTGTCGGAGTGGGTAAGTCCTATGGATAAGATGAAATGTGGATAATTGCAGGAGTTGGTGGCTGCAGTAGGCGAGTCAAGTCGATATCTCTAGCAAGACTCATAGTAGACTAATAAAAATTCATTATTTTCATTAAAATTTTCATTAATTAAGTCGGAGTGGGTAAGTCTTATGGATAAGATTATAAGGTAGAATTTCAAATTTCAGGTGTTGGTGGTTGCAGTGGACGAGCCAAGTAGATATACTAATCTCTCATGAATTAAGTTGTTACAGGAATCTCGCTAGAGGCGAGCCAGTGGCAGTATGATGCTTTAGTGACATTAGTTGTGAAATGATTTTAATGAGGTATTTATTGTGATAATGTGTGTGTATATATATACTGTATATTACCTCTTCGGCACCATTACTGAGTGTTAGGCTTGAGAAGGTCCCCCGGGATCGTGTCACAGAGCTTCAGGTAGAGTAGAAGGGAAGCTATGAGGCTACACTCAGTAATTCTAGAAAAAAAGGGGGAGGAAGGGAAGGCAACGTAACGTTATAGGCGAAATTCGCCCCCTGACATCAAAGCAGGGATAAGGGCCAGCTACAATGGCTTTGCAGCTGCGCTCAGGCTATATACGGGGAGAGAGTAAGGAGCCGAGGGGGTTGTCATGTAATAATGAGATTGAGCCAGGGGGCTTCGAGGGAATATTTTGCAGGTACAGCGGTCGGGAAGGTGTGAATACAGGTGGACACACTCTGGGCAGATGGGCCTAGAGTAATGTGCTACAGCTGTGGTGAGCACAGCAAGGAAGGATGACCAGAGAGCTGTGAGATATCTACAGCGTTCTGGGGTTGGTGCCCTGGAACGAGACGTGAGCATAGACCCGAGGGAACATGACCTTGGAGTAGGAATCTCCGTTGCCCTGGAGGCCAGGATCACGTTAGCTCAGAGCAACGATGGGCCATTGACAACATTCACCAGGTTGGACAGCCTGGGTTTTGTCTGGGTCATGGAAGATCTATGACCTAGCAACCATGGGACACGAAGACAAGAGAAGTGATGCTGCCAATTGTGGAGGAGGCCAGTGAAACATTGTGTGATCATTGTAAGCCCTTATGTCAACAGTACAGGGCAAGATGTTAAATTGTTAGTAACTTATTACTAAGGATGAAGAACCTTAGATATATATGTGTTGTGTATATATTAATGACTAGTGTCATTTCTGTTTAAGTGCCAACATTCTGGTCCATGTAATTTTATGGTTATGTTTGTATGTAATTATATGTCAGCAGTTTAGGTATATGTGCATTGTTGGAGATGGGAAAAATAATTACAGACTATTTTACCTGTGCTATGATGTGAATATAATGTATATGTTGGAGAAGTGTTGTAAGTCATGTCGGGGAAAATTTTAATTTATTTCATCGTGTGTATGATGAACTTATTGGATGATTTTTTTAGTTGTACACATATGGTAGGTGCATCCTCCAGGTCCTAGCACTAATGGAACCATTGCAATGATGCATATGGGGACATATGCGTGTTTAAGGAGGGGAGTGGTGTTGTAATCCACAAGTTAGTAGGAATTATTAGCTAGAGGATCATTACTACAACACTAAACGAATGATGATTGGAAGTACATGTTAAGTAGACAGACTATGGATCACATATCTAAGAAAGGTCAATGGATTAAGACCGAAGCTGTTTAGCCAAATTAATAATTCCTGGAAAGAGGAATTATTCTTCGTCAGGCTTCTAGGAACAAGATTACCGCTCTAGGGATAAGGTTAATCGGATTATACCTTCCTTGAGAGGCGGGGTGAAATGGTTGAGGTAGATGGCTGACTGGAGTCAGTCTGATTGGGGGAGTTGAACTGAGAAGTCCTCTGGATCTCCATTTGTGGCAGCAGCGAAGTGTAGCAGACAGCTATGCGAGAGCCTGTTATGATCTTAGTGACCAAGTTAAGTCTGCAGTATGTGAGTATTGAATGTAAGACTAACCGGGTGTGGAGCGTTGTAGTTATCATTCTGTATTAGGGACTTAGGCGGAAGTTACGAGTGTGGGTGGTGATCGCGGAGGTCAAGTGGTCTATGGGTATTGGAAGTATATTGACCTAATAGAGCATGTTAATATGTATTTATTTGTCAGAGTCTATTCTTTGTAATTAAATGACAAAACCCGACGGCCTTTAAATACCTTCCATATGTTCATTCATTGTGTTCTAGTACAAACCGAGTGGTATGCCTCAAGGGTCTGGTGTGTGTAGGAGTACACGGTGGTAGTAATGGTTGCTGAGGCAAGATGTTATGTGTTGTGTAATCGCTGTGTTCGGAATGAACCGGGGTTCAGCGTCACGACATGTGCGCATTTTACAGGCGCTTATTTTGGTACTATCCCAAGGTCGATTGGATAAAAAATGAATTTTATACAAATATTTATTGTATTGGATGCAAGTCCGGTCCAAAGTTAGGATTCAGGAGAAAAATAATGGACGCGAGTCCGGTCCAAAGTTACCGATAGTGTATTAATCACCCACAGGTGGCAGAGGTTGTGACTTTTTTTAGGGGGAGGGGGTCCAATTTATTTACAGATTTCAAACTCTATTCTCTTTGTCTCTTTTGGTTGTATTAATGAATGAGGACCAGATTGGCGCTTTATCACTTATGTATGGACATTAAAGTTACTGCAAAATATTTGTTTCTTATCCCAAACCAATCCCTATACTTTGTTTTTTGGGGGTTATTTTTTCTTTACTTCATTTTCATTTACTTAATATTATTTCAACACATTGATCTACAACTTTCACATATTCGAGTACGAATGTCAAGCAATGTTTATTAACACATAAAAGAAAATTCATTACTTAGAACTTACATAGTCATTGGCGATAACTTCAATTATCTCTAAAACAGGAATTTCAACTTTCAGACACTGTCAAAAATTCAGCTTCTTACCGATTCTCACCAGTTTTACATATTATGTGCAAAGTTCTAAGTTCTAAGATTTTCTTGTTTTCGTTTAGTCATAAATCCATAACGTTTGGAGTTATAATTTGTTTGCGTCCAAATTTTGAACATATTTGGATGTCAATATTGAAAAAATTATTTTACGGTAAACTATACTCTCAAACAATATTTTGCTATAAGAAACATGAACGTTATATGCCATTCTGAAACCATGATGAATAAAATAACAATTGGTTGCATCGCGGCTAATGCATTAAAGTGTTAATATTTTGACACCAAATTTGAAATTGTGATTTTTTTTATTTACTTTTTTTTAGTTTTTTTCTGTTCATGGTATGATGTTGATCCATTCGGAAAAAATTGGAGCATTTACCTTGAAGATACTATTGACAAAAAATTGTGTGTGAGGAAGTTTTGGTACACAAGCACCAGGGGCCCCTTAATTGTCAAATTGGTACTTATTAAAAATGGAAAAGTATCGATTTATTTATTTCCAAACAAAATTCTAGTTCTGACTAATTATACTATAGCCCGTGCTACATGGACACTTCGTTCTGAGTAGCTGAATCTAAAACAACAGACTAATTGTGAGTCATCATCTACATGGTTGTTTGGTGTTGTCATAAGTGTAGTGTGTGGGGGTGACATCACATATATTGTGCACTGTGTGCTACAATGAATATGTTTCAATGTGACTTAAACTTGGTACCTTTTTGTTTTTCTTTGTTTTGCGCCCTTTTAAGCATTGTGTATTGAGAGACACCATATTTAATGTCTATAATGGTAGTTTGTTATCATAGGTGTTTTGAAACATGTCACACATTAAGTGTATTGCAATCGTTTGATGCCATAATTGAAATGTGTTTTGGGACACTATTTGAATTCTGTAACACCTTAACTTGTGTGTTATATGTTCACTACGTGACGTAGTGTTAGGTGTCATACATGTAGAGTATTGCGTGATACCATAAATGTATTATGTTGTGTGTCACTCTACATGTTCTGTAATGTGTCACTTGAACAATTAAATAATTTGCTTGCATATATATATAGTGAATTATGTAGCGAAATATATGTAATATGTTGCACTACAGTATGATTATTATTGAGTGCATATTTTTATGAATAATAAATGTTGAACATTTATTGTCTCTTAGACAGGCTGGGGAACTTTGACACCATTAGTACTACATATTGTATTATAAAATTATTATATTTTGTTACACATAAGTTTGCTGTGTTGTGTGACATGAGTGTTGTATAATGTTGGGATGCTTAAGTGTGATCCTTACCAAACTTATCTGTAGCGTTGACGTCTGCTCCAGCGTTGAGGAGGTTCATCACAGTGTTGTCGTGACCACCTGCAGCTGCCATGTGAAGGGCTGGCAAGCCTGTCAACAGATACCACACTTGTTATTATTCATGAACCATCATGATTCTAGAGGTTTCTGTAAAGTGTTGAATTAAACCTTCCTTGATGAACCACTTGTATACCACTGAAGTGAAATACCAACTCTAAATATTATGCAAATCGATTTTTCATTGTAAGATTAATTGAGGAATATTGGGTTAAAAAAAATTCAGATTAGATTACCATTAAAGATGTCCAACATCCCACCAGTTCTTATTTGATAACTTATTGCTCATAACGAATGAGCCAGTGGTGGTATTATGTAAATCAATTAAAAACTTTATTTGAAAATGGTAGTATATATTTTTAAAAAGTAAACATGAAAATTACAGTACATTAGTTATACAAGAGAAAACAGTAACAGAACAGCAAGTAGATATTGCCATTACCAGGATCAGGAACTAAACTGGAAACATATACAAATCTACACTACACTACGTGCAGAATTAACAATAGCGTGATATATCATATGAACAAAGTCACAAGCGCCGTGATGAGGGTTCGAACATATGTCTGGGATGATCCCAGACGTGCCATAGTCGACTTTTTTATGTCTTTGAGACGCTGCAGGAGCCGTGTGAGGGCAGTATCACTCCCAGTTGCAATTCTTATGACCATGTTGGGGCTCAGTCGACTAAGGCGCATCTGGAATCATGCTGGACGTAGGTTCGAACCCTCATGACAGCCTTTGTGGATTTTTTCATATACCAATCTTTTCAATGCTGGCAAGACTAAACAGATGTACAGCAATCTAAATACAAAATTACATTTTAGGCAAAAATTGAGTGACAGTTATCTAAAAATTTCAAAGATGATATATTGTAAAGATAACATATATATCACAAATATAAGGTAATGAGACAATTTGTCATAGAACTAATATAAATTAATCATACCATGACATTGAATATATTAGCACAGCCTCAGTTTTAACATCAACACATTCTGTGCCTATCCTACCTCAAAATCACCACAAACCCACATCCCATATAGCCTCGGTCTGACTCTAGTTGGACTAAAAATGCCTGCCAGTAATTCATCTTTATGTAACATTGTTTCTTTAATCGTGCCAAGCAGGGGGGATCTCATCGAGTAAAGATATTCGAACCCCACAATAGATGAACTTACTAGGGTGAACCGATAGCTCTAGCCTTGAAATTGACCTTCAATAAGTGTCATACACTATAAAGGCTCAGCAATAAAATATTGGTAATACTAGCCTGAGGTAAGAAAATAATTGTTGCCCTCATTTAACCAAATTAACTATTATCGGAATCTAAAAGTTGCGATTTAACGATACTTGAGGGAGAAAAGAGAAACATTGTTGGCAGTATCAGTTAAGTAAGATAACTTATGTAGATGCACTAAACACCACCATTCGTTATTTTACAATGCTAGCTATTTGCATGTGCAACAAGATGTTATCTTCACGAATTAATATTATAGTAATTTATGATATCCTGCTTCACACTAGTTGACATCAAACCATACTGTTACGAGCCTTTCCGTAACCGGGTTTTTTTAAAACTATGATCCTACTCAAGTTCAGAGGTCCCTAACACTAAAAAATTTGAGTTCCTTGTGGATTTGTTCATTTGATGCATCACGCTATTGTGATTTCTGTGTGTTTTTGTATTTTAGAAGAAACTGAAGCTGCTAACCATTTAATTCCATTTAAACACTCGGTCTCAATGTTTAAATTGGATATTAGAGACTTTAGATAGTATTTTCAACCTGAATGATAGGACCAACAACTAAGAATATATACATCGTTTTCCGTTTAGCCATCGTTGGGATGTAGAAAAAAACGGTCTTTTATCCCACTGGGGGAAGCCCTAATATACACAAATAGCCATCGACTAAATGTACTAATACCCTTTGATAGTAAAAGATTAATTAAATGTAAAATTTAAAAAAATTAAAGTAAATCGATTTTACCACGATGACTCATACTCTAAGTTCGTTAATAACAACTTCATCAACAAAGAATACTGTAAATCCTCAACAACTGCCTCAGTTATTACCCCAGCCGCATGTTGCAGAGTTGAGAACAGCTAACAGAATACATGAAGATTCTTACTGGGGTCCAATAACAACTACTCATGGGCAACATAGTAATAAGAATACAGAAATAGCACCAGAAAAAGTCAATGTCAGTAAGAAAATTACAAATTGGGCTATTTCTTTTATGTATCTCTTTTTCTTGATTAGTTTTATTAGTCACGTTTTATCTACTAAGAACAAATATACATAAATCATTATTGTCATTATTAATTGGTATTATAGCTCTTTTATTTATTACATTTATATTAACCTATCATCAATATCAATACAAATCAATTGTTTCTTATGCCCAGAAAATAGCCCCTCATGCTAAACAATTTATAAATTTATTAAATAAATAAATTTCATGGCACTTATTATTTTTGCTTCCTGATTCTCATCAACAATTTACACTTAAAGTTTCCCCTCCACTTAATAGTGAGTCACCGCTCACCGCATAATATTATTAATGAGAATGGAAAGGCAGTACTTACTGCCAGTACTGAACCCAAACCACCATCATCCATCACAACATGCGGGGGAATAAACCAGACCTGAGAGATGGCAATATATATCCACCTAATAAACGAGTTGTGAATACAGCGCATACAGCTACCTGACTCCAGCATGTACCATAAATATATATATATATATATATATATATATATATATATATATATATATATATATATATATATATATATATATATATATATATATATATATATATATATATATATATATATATGTCGTACCTAATAGCCAGAACGCACTTCTCAGCCTACTATTCAAGGCCCGATTTGCCTAATAAGCCAAGTTTTCATGAATTAATGTTTTTTCGTCTACCTAACCTACCTAACCTAACCTAACCTAGCTTTTTTTGGCTACCTAACCTAACCTTACCTATAAATATAGGTTAGGTTAGGTTAGGTAGGGTTGGTTAGGTTCGGTCATATATCTACGTTAATTTTAACTCCAATAAAAAAAAATTGACCTCATACATAGAGAAAAGGGTTGCTTTATCATTTCATAAGAAAAAAATTATAGTAAATATATTAATTCAGGAAAACTTGGCTTATTAGGCAAATCGGGCCTTGAATAGTAGGCTGAGAAGTGAGTTCTGGCTACTAGGTACGACATATATATATATATATATATATATATATATATGTCGTACCTAGTAGCCAGAACGCACTTCTCAGCCTACTATGCAAGGCCAAATTTGCCTAATAAGCCAAGTTTTCCTGAAATAATATATTTTCTCTAATTTTTTTCTTATGAAATGATAAAGCTACCCATTTCATTATGTATGAGGTCAATTTTTTTTTATTGGAGTTAAAATTAA